>NC_133666.1:645852813-646152813 GCF_037893015.1 Macrotis lagotis | reverse complement strand
GCTGCTTGTCATATTTTCTCTTTGACTTGGGAGTTCTGGAACTTGGCTATAATATTCCTAGGGGTTGGTTTTTTGGGATTTCTTTCTCAGGGGGATCGGTGGATTCTCTCCATTTCTATTTTGCCCTCTGCTTCTAGAATATCAGGGCAATTTTCCTGTAGTAATTCTTTGAAAATGATATCAAGGCTCTTTTCCTGGTCATGACTTTCAGGTATTCCAATAATTTTTAAGTTATCTTTCCTAAGTCTGTTTTCCCTATCAGTTGTTTTTTCAATGAGATATTTCACATTTTCTTCTAATTTTTCATTTTTTTGGCTTTGAAGTATTGATTCCTGATTTCTGGTAAATTCATCAATCTCCCTGAATTCTATTCTTTGTCTGAAGGATTTGTTCTCCTCAGAGAGTTTTCTTATCTCTTTTTCCATCTGGCCAATTTTGCTTTTTTAAAGCATTCTTCTCCTCAATAACTTTTTGAACTGTTTTATCCATTTGACCTAAGCTGGTTTTTGGCATGCTATTTTCTTCAGCATTTTTTTGGATTTCCTTGACTAAGCTGCTGACTTCATTTTCATGTTTTTCCTGCATCTCTCTCCTTTCTTTTCCCAGTTTTTCTTCTAACTCCCTCATTTGATTTTCAGTCTTTTTTGAGCTCTGTCATAGCCTGAGCCCAGTTTCTGATTTTCTTGGAGTCTTTAGATGTAGGAGCTTGTGCTTCCTCATCTTCAGACTGAGTATTTTGATCCTTCTTGGGCTCATTTGCAAAATATTTCTCAATTGTGTTCCTCTTATTTCTCTGCTTGCTCATTTTCCCAGCCTAGGCCTGGTTTTGGGGTGCCTCCTGAGCTTTTGGGACAGTCCCACAAGGGTCTCAGTGTGTGAGGCTCTGTCCTCCCTTCTGGTCTGTGAATGACCATATGAGGCCCCCTCTGCCACGGGGCTGATGTGGGGGGGGGGGCCCTGCTGTTCTATGGGGGGGGGGGCCTAGACTGCAATCAGGATCTGAATGTGTTCAGAGCCCCAGAGTCCTCTTCCAGGGGCAGAAGACAGAGCTCTGCAGTCTCTCTTCACTCCCCTGCCTCAGCTCAATGGGCTCATGCCCTGGAGGCTCCTGCTTACCAGCTCTGCCTGCTCGCTGTGTTCCCTGAGTGCTCGGCTCTATGTGCTTGCTCTGGCAGAGGTCCACCGCTGTTTCCCCACTTTGTGCCCAGTGCTCCCTGGGGTGCAGCTCAGGAGACTCCCCTGCTGCTGTGTGCCGTGGCTCCCAGCACCCTGGGGATGCCTCCGGGAGGCTGAAGTTCTTTCGCTCTGGTGGGCCACTCCTCTGGTGGGCCGCCCCTCTGACCCCGGGGAGCAGAGCCTTTCTGCTCTTTTCCAGGTTACCTTGAGTAGGAGAACTGCCTCGCTGGGTCCCTCTGTAGGTTCTGTCTCTCGAAAGTTTAGTTAGAGTCCTTAGTTTCAAGTTTTATCAGAAAGCGCCTAAGACTCGATTCCTTCTTGTCGCCATCTTGGCTCAGGATCCTTCTTTCTTTTTAAATTAATTTTTATTAAAGATATTATTTGAGTTTTACAATTCCCCCCCCCATCTTGTTCCCTGCCCCACAGAAAGCACTCTGTCAGTCTTTACTTTGTTTCCATGTTGTACCTTGATCCAAATTGGGTATGATAAGAGAGAAATCATATCCTTAAAGAAGAGAAGTCTAAGAGGTGCCAAGATCAGATAATAAGATATCTGTTTTTTTCTAAATTAAAGGGAATAGTCCTTGAACTTTGTTCAAACTCCACAGCTCCTTATCTGGATACAGACGGCACTCTCCTTTGCAGACAGCCTCAAATTGTCCCTGATTGTTGCACTGATGGAATGAGTGAGTCCTTCAAGGTTGAACATCACTCTCATATTGCTGTTAGGGTGTACAGTCTTTTTCTGGTTCTGCTCATCTCACTCAGCATCAGTTCATGCAAATCCCTCCAGGCTTCCCTGAAATCCCATCCCTCCTGGTTTCTAATAGAACAATAGTGTTCCATGACATACATATACCACAGTTTGCTAAGCCATTCCCCAATTAAAGGACATTTACTTGATTTCCAATATTTTGTCACCACAAACAGGGCTGCTATGAATATTTTTGTACAAGTGATGTTTTTACCCTTTTTTATCATCTCTTCAGGGTATAGACGCAGTAGTGGTATTGCTGGATTAAAGGGTATGCACATTTTTGTTGCCCTTTGGGCGTAGTTCAAATTTCTCTCCAGAAAGGTTGGATAAGTTTACAGCTCCACCAACAGTGTAATAGTGTCCCAGATTTCTCACAACCCTTCCAACAATGATCATTATCCTTTCTGGTCTGAGAGGTATGAGGTAGTACCTCAGAGAAGCTTTAATCTGCATTTCTCTAATCAGTAATGATTTAGAGCAATTTTTCATATGACTATGGATTGCTTTGCTCTCCTCATCTGTAAATTACCTTTGCATATCCTTTGACCATTTGTCAACTGGGGGATGACCTTTTTTTAAAATGACTCAGTTCTCTGTATATTTTAGAAATGAGTCCTTTGTCAGAAACATTAGTTGTAAAGATTGTTTCCCAGTTTACTACATAAAATCAATCTTTCTTAAAAAAAAGAAATAAGGTAGTACCTCAGAATTGTTCCCACCCATATTTCTCCAATCAATAATGAGTTAGGACATTTAAAAAAATGATTTAAATACATAGCACTAATAATACATTTGATTCAGTTAACTATGTTTGAGAAATGATGTCTTTGGCAGAGAAACTGGTTTCAATATTTTTTCCCACAGTTACCTTTGCTAATTGTATTTTCCTCCATTCTGTCCCCCCACATTCCATTTATTCTCTCTCCTTTCACCCTGCATTTTGTATCCTCAAAAGTGTTTTGCATCTGACTACCACCTCCCACAATCTTCCATCCCTTCTATTACCCTCTCCCCCTTTCACCCATCCCTTTCTCCTCCTATTTTTACTCTAGGGTAAGATAGATTTTTATACCAAATTAAGTATGTATATTATTCCCTCTCTGAACCAATTTTGATGAGAGTAAGACTCACTCTCCCTCACCTTCCCCTCTTTCACTCCACTGCAAAAGTTTTTTCTTGACTTTTTTCATGTGAAATAACTTACCCCATTCTACCTTCCCCTTTCCCTTTCTCCCAGTATATTCCTCTCCATTAACTCCATTTTAAAAATATATTATCCCTTTAAATTCAACTCCTGCCTATGCCTTGTTTATATATGTTCCTTCTAACTACCCTAATAAATGAGAAAGTTCAGGAGTTATCAGCATCATCTTCCCAGGTAGGAATATAAGCAGTTCAACATCACTAAATTGCTCATGATTTACCTTTCCCGTTTACCTTTTTATGCTTCACTTGAGTCTCCTATTTGAAGATCAAATTTTCTGTTCATCTCAAGAAAGTTTGAAAGTCCCCTATTTCAATGAATGTCCATCTTTTCCTCTGAAAGTATATGTTCACTTTTGCTGAGTCATTGATTCTTGGTTGTAATCCAAGCTCTTTTGCCTTCCAGAATATCATATTCCAAGCCCTATAATCCCTTAATGTAGAAGTTGCTAAATCTTGTGTTACACTGCCTGTTATATTTGATTTGTTTATTTCTGGATGCTTGCCATATTTTCTCCTTGACCTGGGAGCTCTGAAATTTGGCTATAATATTCCTGGCAATTTTCAATTTGAGATCTCTTTCAGGAGGTGATCAGTAGATTCTTTCAATTTCTTTTTTACTCTCTGCTTCTATAATGTCAGAACAGTTTTCCTTGATAATTTCTTTGAAAAATGATGTCTAGGCTCTTTTTTGATCCTGGCTTTCAATAATTTTTAAATTATCTCCCGTGGACCATGGGAAGGGTCCTTGCTTTGCTGCAGGAACAAGCTCTGTTGTTCTTTTGCTCCTCTTCCTGAGACTGGAACCCACGATTGTGACCTGGATCTGAGTATGGGCAAAGCAACAGAGTTTTGCCTTAGTGATAGCAGAGACCCCTGTAATCTCCTTCCAATCCCTTTACCATCTGTTTGTGAGAGCTCCTGAAGCAGCTGCCTCTGCTAATTCAGGGACTCCTGAGATTTGCTCCTGGTCTGTTGGGGCAGGATCTGCACTGGATTACACTCTTAGCCTGATAGGGCTGATAGCCCTGGTAGGGCAGACTCTTTCTGCTGGCCTTCCAAATAATCCTTGGAAATCTCTGGGCTGAGAGGTCTAGAAACTGTCATTGCTGCCATTGACCCAGGCAACCCACTGTCTCTTCCTTGTGCATCAGACCCTGCCCAACCTAATCTTCCAAGTTTTCTTGGACTGGAAAGTGTTTCATTTAGTCTTTTTTGTGGGTTCTGGTACTCTAGAATTTGATTAGAGTCATTATTTAAAGGTATTTGGAGAAGTTCAGGGTGGAGCTCAGGAGAGTTCTTGCCTTTACACTGCCATTTTGGCTCCTCCCAGGCCTGTACTTTTGAAGAGTTTTATCAACAACTAATGGAATAGTCTCCCTTGCCTCAAGTGTTTCCCTACTCCAGTCCATTTTCTATTCAAATGTAAACTTGATTTTCCTAAAGCATAGATGAGTCCAAGTCAAACACTCCCCTTCTGCCTCACTCCCATTCAACAAACTCCACAGGTCCTCATCAACTTCAGAAATAAACAAAATCTTCTGTTTGGCTTTTAAAGCCCTAAATAACCTTACTCCTTCCCTTACTTTCTTCTTCTTTTTTTTAAGGTTGTTATTTATTTATTTATTTTTTGCAAGGCAATGGGGTTAAGTGGCTTGCCCAAGGCCACACAGCTAGGTAATTATTAAATGTCTGAGGCTGGATTTGAACTCAGGTACTCCTCATTCCAGGGCTGGTGCTCTATCCACTGTGCCACCTAGCTGCCCCTTACTTTCTTACATCTCACTCTTCATGAATTCCACAATCCAGTGCCAATGACCACTGCCTCCTCACTCCATGCATTTTCCCTCGCAGTACACTATGCTTGGACTTTTCTTCTTCCTCATCTTTGCCTCCTAGCCTGCCTGGCTTCCTATAAATCCTGCAATCCTGTCTTCCATAGGAAGCTTTTCCTGAGTCGATAAGTTCCAATGTACTCTGAATCTTTGTTTGTACTCAGTTATTGCATGCTGTCTCCCCCTATCAGACTATAAACTTCTTTAGGGCAAGGAATGTTTTTTGCTTTTCTTTGTATCCTTTACATGTTCAGTCTTCACACTGAAGATGCTTCATAAATGTTTGTTGACTACTAGTTCCTCAAGCCATTATTGTCTAGGTCTCTACCCATTTTCAGCCAATTACAAAAGATGTCTATACTTCTTTTTTCTCTCAATCACTTCTCAGTCCTCTGCAAGTTAACTTTTGACTTCATCACTTAACTGACATTACTCCCTTCAAAGTTCTCAAACTGCCAAATTTATGGTCTTTGTTCAATTCTTATTCTTCTGCATGTCTCTGTAGTGCCTGACACAATAGGCCACCTTTTCTCACCCTAGATGGCTCCTCTTCCACCTTCTAATTCTCTTCCTATTTGTGGGACTACTCTTCTCAGTCTCCTTTTCTGGTTTTTTTTTTTAACCAAATCACACCCCCTAAATAAGGGTGTATACCCATGCTGTGTTCTGAGCCTTCTTCTCTGCTGTGTTTTTTCAGGTAGTGACTTCAAAAGCTTCCATGGATTTAATTAATTATTTTTATGCTGCCACCTCCTAAAATTTCCCCATTTAAATCTAGCTTTCTTTCACACACAGTTGCCAAAGAGCAAAGAGTTGTCTGCCTATATCACTCCCCTCCTCAATAAACTCCAATGGCTCCCTATTAACCCTAGGATAAAATAAAAACTTGGGTTTGGCTTTTAAAGTCCTTAATAACTTAGTCCCCACCTATCTTTCCAACCTTTTATACATTATTTTTCTGATGGGCAAACTGTCCTAGCTATTCCTAATACTTGGCACTTCCTCTCCCATCTCTGTACCTAACCCTAAGGCAAACTATTTTAGCATTGTCTTATACCTTCAATGCTATCCCTCTCAATCTCTGCATCACAAATCTTCCATCTTTTTATTTATCTTCAAATACGCCAAACATTCCAGTTGCTCAGCCTACTCATTCCCCTCTCTACTTCAGCTACACACAGAAAATGGTCATGCCCTTGATTCTGCCCTGACTCACAAATGTTCATGAACTCCAAAAGCCCTTTATCTGATCCTCACTTTTAATCATTTAATTTTTTTCCTGTCAGTTTTACAGTTCCTAACTGTTCTTTGTCCTCATCATGACCACCAATGTCTCCTGCCTTTCCAACTGTAACCTTGGGATACTCCCATCATCTGTCATTTTTGCTTCTATTCCCATGCTACTGAGTGGAGCTATTAGAAAGTCACAAAACCATGCTTCCTGGCTCAACTACAAATTTATTTTATATAACCTCAACTGTGCCCTCCCTGCATCAAGGCAATCCTTTTATATCTCTCTAATGGATCTGCTTTCCCACATACCACCAACTATTCCTTTTCAAGTCTCCCATAGCAACCCCTTCCCCTATCCTCTCAGTGAAAGACCTCACCTTATATTTAACTAAAAAGAAAAAGGTCATTTACCAAAAACTACCCTTTCTTCTCTCATCTCAAATCACTCAGGTGTCTTCCCCTTGATGTTAACTTCTACATGTATGTCATCTTATCCCATTTTCTCCTGAAGTGATCCTTATATCATCTCTATTCTCTTTAATCGTCAATCTCATTCTATCTATGAGTTTCTTTTCCAGTACCTATCAATACTCCCATGTCTCCCTCATGCTCAAAAAACCATTCATCTTTATTAGCTATTAACGTCTATCTCCCTTCCCTGTTGCTAAATTCCTTGAGAAGTCCATCTACAATTGGTGCCTCTCTTTCTTTTTCTCTCACTTGCTTTTACACTTTCTATGGTCTGGCTTCTGCTCTTCTCATTCAACTGAAACTATTCACTCCAATGTCACTAATGATCACTTAACTGCTAAAATCAAATGGCTTTTCTCAGCCTCCCTCCTTCTAGACTTTTCCACTTCCTCTGATAGTGTCCAACACCCTCTTCTTTTGTTGTTCCACTCTAGGTTTTCTTAATACTGCTCTCTTCTGGTAACCCTCTGACCTGTTTGACTCTTCAGTATCCTTTTACTGGATTTTTATCTAAGTCATGCCAATTAACCATGAGTGTCCCTCTGATTCCTTCTTGGATTTTCTTCTCTTCTTCCTCTATACTGCTTCATGTGGTGATCTCATCAGCTTCCATGGATTCAATGATCATGACTGAATCTTTTCATTGCTATCTCTCATGTATGGAATGTTCTTAGGCCTCTCCTCCAATTACTGGTTTCCCAGCTTCTTTCAAGACTCAGTTCAATGCTGAGTGAGGTGAACAGAACCAGAAGAACTTTCAACACCCTAAAAACAACATGGGGGTGATGATAAACCTTAATGGGCTTGCTCATTCCATCAGTGCAACAACTAGGCACAATTTTGGGCTACCTGTGATGGAGAATACCATCCAGAGAAAGAATTGAGGAGTTTGAATAAAGACCAATAAATAAAGACCTTTAATTTTTTTTAAAAACCCATTATCTTATCATTTAATTTTGCTATCTCTTATAATTCTTTTTCTTCTTTAAGGATGTGATTTCTCTCTCATCACATTCAACTTATATCAATGTATGCCCTGGAATGTAAAGACTATCAGCTTGCCTTCTGTGGGTAGTGGTGGGAGGGAAGTGAGATTAGGGGAAATATTATAAAATTCAAAACAAATAAATACATAAAAAAGACGGTTCAATTCTCACCTTCTATAAGTAGCTGTGTTCCAGGTTCTCTCCCTCCCCCCACCCCAACTCCCCCAATGACTTCCTTCTGAGATTGCCTTCCAGTAAATCTGCCTATGTCTTCTAGGTACATCATCCACTGTTTGCATGGGCTTTCCCCCATTAGAATGTGATCTCTCTATGGGCAAGGACTATGGCAAGTGTCTGGAATATTACAAGTATTTAATAAAGGCTTGCTGACTGACTGCTGACTGAATGACTTTCTAAATTCCTGATCCCAATAACTTTGTATTGATTTTTTTTAATTTATTAAGCATGCACACATATACATAGAAAATACAAGCTCCTTGGCATCAGGGAAAGTTTCATTTTTTGTCTTTGCATTTCCAGAAACTAGCATAGGGCTGTGCACATATAAAAGGTGCTTCATAAATGCTTGCTGATTGAACATGCAAAGGGGATAAAACTAGACAGTCAGGTTGGAGCCAGCTTTTTGTGCCTTTCATTAAAAAAAAATGAGAAATATGTATAATTGTAATTTAAGGAGGAGATTACTTCTTCCTTGGAGGCTGCTAGGTGGCACTGCAATGGATAGTACATTGGGCCTGGAGTCAGGGAGAGCGGAGTTCAAAGGTGACCTCAAGCTTTGTGACCCTGGGTTGTATGACCCTGTCCCTAGCTGTGTGACCCTGAGCAAGTCACTTAACCTGTTTGCCTCCTCTGTTTCCTTGCCTATTAAAATAAGAATAATAACAGCACTTCCTTCTCAAGGTTGTTGTGAAGATCAAATGAAACTATCGATTATTAGCGGGGGGGACAAGTAAATAGCACATAGTAAGCACTATAAATAAATGTTAGCTATTCTTATTACTAAAAATGTTGAAGTCACTTTTTCCATATGTCTATTTTCTCATCTATAAAATTAAGAGAGTGGACTAGGTCTGAAAGATCCCTCTTATCTCTAGATCATATTAAATAAAACTGTCAAGAGGGTTAAAAATTTGGTAAAGAAAAAAGCAAAAACATCAATAAAACTTTTAAAAAAGAAAAAAGGGGTCAGGGAGATGGGTGAAAGGTCAAGAAAAAAACCCTAAACAGGGTGCAAGGGCATGTTTTCTCTCTACAGCTCCTTGATCAAAGAAATAGGGCAGTAAGATCAAGCATAGGAGGGAAAAGGTCAAAAAGGAAAAGCTTCCCCTGCCTGGTCAGAAGGTCAGGAGGTTATCAGTTTTCCCCATCTACTCTGCTTTCCTTCTTTTTTTCATAGGCCTCTTAAGAAAGCAGAGCAAGGAGAAGCATCTCCAATACATTTTCCTGTCTTTAGAAATCAAAGCCAGAGGAGAGAAGGGGGAATGATCTAATGCCATTCACTGACTACTCAAGACAGTTCCTGGGACTCAAGAAGCATGGCACCTAGTGGATCACCTTGCTTCCTCTAGTGGATTTTAGGCCAGAAGTACTGCAGGCATGTCTTCAGATATGGAAGACAGCCAAAAACAGAGCTTGTTAGTCTCCCCCTCAATACTTTCCCATTCCAAACCTCTCTTTTAGTGGGGGGGGGGCATCACCATCTTCCCAGTCCCCTAGCTCACAGCTTAGGATCTTTGACTCTTCATTCTCTCCTTATTAAGGCCTATTGCTTAATTTCATGACAGCTCCTGCACTGAGTCCCTTCTCACCTGTATGGTCGGTTGGTCACCACCCCAATGCAGGTCCTTAGCTCCTCACTCCCAGACTATTGTGACTGTCTGTCAGTTGGTGTCCCTGCCACAAATCTATCCCAACTTCAGTTCATTCTTTACTCAGCTGTCAAAGTCTGACTATGCCATTCCTCCCCTCCCCCTCAGTCAACTCCAATAGCTCCATAATGCATCTATGATTAAATATAAAATTCTCTGGCACTCAGAGATCTTAGGACCTGTCCCCTCCTTCTTTTCTAGACTTCTTACCTTTACTTACCTCCATATACTCTACAATCCAGAGATGCTAGCCTTCATGCTATTCCTCAAATAAGAAACTCTAACTACAATCATTTTCTCTGGCTCAAATACTCCATGTCTGGAATATTCTCCATCTTCATCTCTGTCTTCAGGTAGAAACAAATTTATTTCTCTCTAGTGTGAGGCAGTTTGGGGACACCTGAGTCACTATTTAGACCCTGAAGCCTACCATATATCCCAGAATCTGGGGGAGAAAAGAGGGAAAAGGAGGAACAGGGAAGATACAACACCAAGGTTTAGAGAACACAGGGTCCTTCCTTTTAAGATCATAAGACACAAGTGTTTTCAGTGGAAAGGTAATTATTTACACTGAGGTCTAGAACTATTTATACTAAGGAAAAGAGATCAACAGACCTTTAGAAAACCCAAGGGAGCTGACTTCAGTTATTGTTCACCTTTTCTTTAACCTACTGAGGAGACTCTACTAAAGAGTCCAGGGCCCCATTTCCCATATGCCAGCTTGAGCCATCAGATGTGGAGAGAAAATCAGTGAGGAAACCAGACCAGGATTTAATAAGGTTGGCAGGATAGAATTGAGGGAGGTGGAGAGGTAAGGGAGGGAAATAAAAGAGAATATCTAACAAATATTAATTCAGCATCTATTGAATATAGAGCTACATATTAGAGAAAGGTAAAAAGTATAATTAAGCTAAAGTATTCCTGTCCTCATGGAATTCATGAGCACAAACATAGATAACTGCTTGGTTGGTTGGTTGATTGGTTGTTTGTTGTTCTTTGATCTTGTAGAAGACCAAAATGGCATCATCATGTTAGAGTTCAGTTACAGTGTGTCTGACTATAGTTGATTTGACCATTACAGGCTTGGAATGCTCTACCACAGGTTGGGCATAAATAGGCCATGTGAACATTTATTTGAGGTGGATTCTTTAAGTTTGAGCATCTCAGGTTTCTTCTGTGTTATTTCAATTCTGCTTTGCTTGGAAAGCACAGCACATTCTCTGATGAGGGCGCACCATGCTGGAGAGTCCTATGCCAGTGTCATCCGTGGCATGCAATCAATTTAACCACAAATAATAAGCGCATAGAGAAATATCAAGCACTATATGAGGTCTATAGGATCAGGTAAAACTCCCTGGGGAGTGGCTGAAGGGAGCCTCAAAACACTAAGTGACCCTGGGAAAATAACTTATCCCTGTTTGCCTCACCTTCCCCATCTGTAAGATGAGCTAGAGAAGGAAATGGCAAACCAATCCAGTATCTTTGTCCACAAAACTCCAAATGGTGTCAGAAAGAGTCTGACATCACTGAAATGACTGAACAACAGGCAGTACTGCTACAACTAGCTAGCTAGATGCCATTTAATAAAGCTACAAACCTGAAGATTTGTAAAGCACTCAAATACTCTCATTTGATCACAACAATCCTATGAGAGGAAGGCTACTATTATCCCTATTTTACAGATGATGACACCGAGACTAAGGTAAAGTGAGCTTCTCGGGATCATACAGCTAAGTGACTGAGGTAGCTTTGAAGTCAGGTCTTTCTGACGCAAAGTCCCATGTTCTGTCTATTTCTGTTACCTAGCTACTTAGAAAGTGGGTTTACTACAAACTCAAGTCATCTAATTTCAAGTGGACCCTGATTGCACCACAGCAATCTGTTTATTTTTTCCCAATTATCCTATCTCCTCAGTAGCTCAGTTATAAGATTTCTCTTTCCTCAAGCCATCAGAAGATAACCCCACTTCAAATATAATAGATGAGATTGTATAAACATATTGTGAGAGGCTTTAGGAGTCAGAGAAGCTTATATTCAATTCTGGAGGCAAAAAATTCTCTCTGCACCATCTTTCAGCAGCCTTCTGGCCCCTCTGGCTTCTTCCTAAGACTCAGTTCCTCCTGGAAGTTCCATTCTCCTGTCACACCTTCACTCCTCTACCAGTTATAATGAGCCTTTCCCCCCTTTTCACAATGAGATCATATGAGATTATACTTGTAAAATGCTTAGCACTGTGGCTGGCTCATAGTAGGTACTTCATGTTCCTTGGATGATTCCCTTGACATCCTGTCTCCACTTCCTATGTATCTGCACAAATTTTTTCTTCTTATTTGAATATTTCCATTCTTCGTTTCTCCCCATCATTTACTACCTACTATTTGAAGCCTTTCTGGATCCTTCCAGTTGCCAGTCTTTTCTTCCTCCTCAAATTCCTTCATATTTATTATACTAATCTATGCATTTTTATATCTGCACTTCACTCCCTCCCTCTACCCAGGCCCTGTCCATGTCAGATCCTTGAGGGCAAAGACAATATGCTTTTTTTTTTGTTCTTGTATCTTTAGTACCTAACTCAAAACCTGGTTCACAATAGATGTTTAATGATGTTTGTATTTCATTCTCAAAGAAGATCACAACATCAGGGAAGTGATGCCATGACAAGAACATGAATTGGATTTGAGTGAGGGGATGCTGTGCTAAGTCACCAGTCTCACTTTTTCCTCCAAAGCCACCTGGGTCCAATGGTCAGATATAAACCAGGATGACTGGAAATGGTCCTGGATGTGAGATACTCAGGGTTAAGTGACTTGCCCAAGGTTACACAGCTAGTGTCAAGTGTCTGAGACTGGATTTGAACTCTCATCCCCCTGGCTCCAAGGTTAGTGTTCTATCCCCTATGCCACCTAGTTTCCCAGATGCTTAATAAATGTTTGCTGAATTAAGGTGAAAAATCTTGTGGGATCAGCAGAGCAAACAGTATTAGCCCCATGTGACAGAGGAATCTGGAGCTCAGAAAGTAAAAATGAGCCAATAATGATCAACTTAATTGGTGAAGGTCTATGGGTATGGAACATTGCATAGTGACAGATTTTTATTGATCTGCTTTACTGACTTTTTTTCTCTTCTTTTTTCTTTAAAAAAAACTTTGTTCTAAGAGATGACAGAGAGAGGGGAAATTTAGTTGATATAAAAACAAGGTATCTATAACATTTTATTTTAAAATAATAATGATGATAGTGATGACAGACTTAGCCAGGCCACAAAGCCAAGGTTCAAAACTGGGTCTTCTGACTCTAAGAGGAAACTATTATTCTTTGTTTTTCTTTCACACACACCCCCCCCCACCTTCATGATCAAAGGAAGATATGGAGCCCTTGTGATTCTCCATGAGTCCTGACTCAGGTCCAAGGAAATATAAGGTATGCTACACCATAAAGAAGGAAAGTTTCCTCTCTGTTACTTAAATATTTAAAATTGCCCTGGAAAGAAACCTATCCTCTTAAAGGGAGAAACACTGGGGTGGCTAGGTGGCGCAGTGGGGGCAGCTAGGTGGCGCAGTGGATAAAGCACGGGCCCTGGAGTCAGGAGTACCTGGGTTCAGATCCAGTCTCAGACACTTAATAATTACCTAGCTGTGTGGCCTTAGGTAAGCCACTTAACCCCATTTGCCTTGCAAAAACCTTTAAAAAAAAGGGGGGAGAAACATTTCCTTAGGTTCTGGGAGATGGGATAAATCAGTACTCTAATGTCATGGGATTAAGATCTACAAGAAACTATAGAGGTCATAAAAATAGCTAACATTTATATATGAGCCCGACCCTTATTAAGTATTTTCCAATTATTTTGTTGAGAGGTAAGGTCTATTATTATCCCTATTTTACAGTAAGGAAACTGAGGCAAATGGCAGTTAAGCAAATTGCCTAGGGTCACACATCTAATAAATATGAGGCCAAATTTGAACTTGGGTCTTTTTGACTCCAAGCCTAGCCCTCTAACTCCTGTGATACCTAGTTGCTCTACAATTCATTTCATCTATAGTTTATCTCTATAGTTCAATTCTTTCATTCAATCCTTAATGGTGTTTGAGAAAGGTACAATGACTTCTTCATTTGGTCATACAGGTGATCAGAAGCACTCCTGGAAATGGAACCTAGCCCCTCTAGGGCACCACACTAAGTTCTTGCTCTTTCCACTATAACACCCAATCCCAGAAACCCACAACTCCCACTGGCCTGTGGCTTCTCCTCTTCCCTTTTCCTCTTCCTCCATTCCCTCTTCCTTAACAGAGCTTTTGCTTAAGAACATGAAATCCCTAGGGAAAAAAAAATCAAAAGTGAGCTGACCTAGGTCAGGCCCTCTCTTATTCACATAACTTGGAGGCTTGAGTTGTAAATTCCCACACTTGCAAACTGCTCAGTAGTGTACACAGAAAGGGGCAGACAGGGTTCCTCCAGCTCTCAAACTGCAGGAGGGTGAGAAAAAGTTGCCTGGTGACCACATTCACCTCTGGAATTCACAAGCAGTCAAAACCAGATCTGTAATCAATCAAACAGGAAACAAATACTTGTTGAGGGTCCAATGTACTCAATGGATGGGACAAAGAAGTACAAAATACTGCCCTTGTCCACATGTTCCTTACAGTCTAACTGGGAAGACATAAACTCACAATGAGTTAAAAGAAAGCATAAAAGTTCAACAACAAAAAATGCCAAGAAGGCAAGAATAACTGTCACTAGTAGTACAGTTACTTCAAAGGAAGGAATTCACCCTGGAGTAGGATGGTATTCCTAGAGGAGGTGATAATTGCCCCAGGCTTGGATGGATAGATGAGAAAGGGCCAAAGACAACTAAGAAGAGTACTCCACATCCAACATCTAGTCACAATGAAGCAAGGTCTTGTGAACTTGGCATTGTGACTGGTATAAATATAAAATAAAAACTAGATTAAATAGATATAAGTATGGGGAGGCATGACTGGATGCCCTTTCATATGATCCTAGTGATTTCTTTGGCACTGATACCACTGGGTCCTGAATATGACTCCCTGGTCCGATCTTTCCCCTGCATTCCAGGTCCACATCACTATCTCTCTACTGGACATTTCCAAATCACTGTAGCATAGGTATTTCAAACTCAATATATCGAAAACAGAACTCATTATTTTCTCTTAAAGCAACAACAAAACCATTCCTTTCTTCCTAACTTCCCTCTTTCTGCAGAAGGCATCATTAACCTAGTTTCTGCTAGTTTATAACCTCAGAGTCATTCTTGACTCTTCCATCTTCCCAGCCCTTGTATCTAGTCAGTTGCCGAGACTTGTTGATCCTGCCTTCAGAACATCTCTCATATCTTTCCCCTTCTCCCTACTCATATGACCAGCACTCTGGTTCAAGCTTTTACTATCTCTTGCCTGCACTACTGTAGTAGTCTCCTAATTATTCTCTTTGTCCAGACTTTCAATCTTTCTTCTATACCCTGCCAAGGTTGATGTTTCCAAAGTATAGGTCTGATTTTGTCACTTCTAAGATAAAATACAAATTCCCCTATTTGGCATTTAAAGCCCTTCACAAGCTAGCTCTAGCCTTGCTTTGCAGACAATGCATTACAATACATATTACTTTCCTTCATCTGTATGACAAAGATCTAGTGGGGTTTGTGAGAGGTGCCTTCAAGTATCTCAAAGGCTGTCATGTGGAAGGGAATATCCCAGAACCTGACAAAGCTAGGAATAAGAATTTGATGAATGCCACTGATTGACAGCATAGTCCTGTTTAAGTCACCAGGAAGTGGAACTAGGACCATTGGTTAATGTTGAAGAGAGAAAAAACTCCATCTATGGAGAAATTTCCTAACAATTATGCCAGTTTAAAAATGAATTGCGGGGCAGCTAGGTGGCACAGTGGATAAAGCACTGGCCCTGGAGTCAGGAGTACCTGGGTTCAAATCCGGTCTCAAACACTTAATAATTACCTAGCTGTGTGGCCTTGGGCAAGCCACTTAACCCCATTTGTCTTGCAAAAAGAACCCCTAAAAATAATTAATACTTTTTTTTAATAGACATTCATTAGGTGCCTATTATGGGGTCAGGCACTGTGCTAGGTAAGAATACAAAGACAAAAGCAAAACCATTTCTCTTTTCAAGGAGCTTATATTCTGAAACAATATAAAAACAGATAAAATATATGTAGCACATTTTATTTTATAAGGCACTTTGTGTACATGCTATCATTTGACCCTTCTAACTATTCCATGAGGTAGGCATGGCAGGAATTATAGTCCCCAATTTGCAACTAGGAAGATCTCAATTTAGGTCAGTTGAATGACACTGATTTTCTCCTCCATTGTCTATCTCCCTGAATGTTCACACCATCCCCTGGGAGATGAATAAGATAGAATGGGGAGCTATGACTTCCATTTTAAAGATCCAGGGACTGGAGTTCAGAGTGGAGTTCTAGTTAAAGGGCCTCTGATCCATACTAGACTAGAAGACAGCACACAAAGATTGAGACCCATCATCCCAGAGGATCTGATGTGATCCATTGTTACTCTAGGGATATTACGCCTACTTTGGCCAAATACAACACTGGTGCCAACAAGCCAGAAGCACAAAGTGATAGTCCTGGCTCTATAAGACTTTGGACTTACAGATTTCAACTGAAACTGCCCAAGGCACCTATTCTAAAACAGTGAGAAGGAGCCAGGAGTATGATTCTATTTCCTAGAAATCTATAAACAGAACCTACTCCCTATTTACAGTAACTGGATAAATAGCTTCAAGACTGCACCAGAACCACTACGATCATAGTGCTCTGAGGAATGAGGTGTTCATATCACTTATATTTTTCTTATTAATAGGGCAAATTAAAAAATCCTTTCAACTTTAGTTAAAAACTTCTTAAAAATATAGTAGTAATATATCCAAGAATTAAGTAAATAACCCAGTGAAACAATTCAGGTCACAAAAAGAAAGGGATATTAGAAACCATCCATTAAGGCCTAGATTGGCAGGGGGAAAGGGGAGAAGAGCAAGCAACAATTTCCCTAGCACTATAAAGTAGACAGCAAAGTCAGAATTCAACTCCAAATCTTCTGATTGCAAACCCAGGGCTCTTTCCAATGCACTTCATCCAGGTAATGCTGGCCTTCATCTAAGGCTTTAGGTGGTAAGAAAAAAAAAAGATTGCACAGTCTGACTCTACGATAGCCTCTGTACACTGGGATGCTGGTATTCCCATCACTGTTATGTTTTTTTTTTAGGTTTTTGCAAGGCAAACGGGGTTAAATAGCTTGCCCAAGGCCTCACAGCTAGGTAATTAAGTGTCTGAGGTCGAATTTGAACTCAGGTATTCCTGACTCCAGGGCCAGTGCTCTATACACTGCACCACCTAGCCGCCTCGCTGTTATAGTTTTAAACTAAGCTTACATCATGACTTGTTTTCCTTCTAAAAAGCAGGGGAAGGGGGGAATCCCAGAAATTATGATTTACTATTTAAGTGAAGGTAACTGGAAGGAGCAGCATGGAACAGCATAAAAAGAAAGTTGGAATCACCAGTTCTGGATTCTTCTGGATTCTATTTCTGGCTCCAGCTATTCCCTTCTATTTTGCATCTCTCCAAAACTCAGATTTCTCACTTGAAAAATCAGGGGAGCTGGATGATATGATCCTTAAGGGGTTCTTTGAGTTCTAAGATTCTAAAATTAGGAGTGGGGAAATGGAGAGCAGAGAATTATTAAATGATCTTTTTTTCTTAGCTTCCCATTTCAACTTCTCCATCCACCATTCTTGAAATGTGTATGGTCTAAAGGAGAAACCTTATTATCTATTATTACCTAAAATAGGTATATGTTCAGGAAAATCTTGGACATATTAAATGTATAATAATATCATGCCATATTATATTAATATCCATAAAAGCTTCCCCTCAAATTTCCTCAGTTTCATTGTTTTTTTAAAACCATGTTTTTGTATCTTTGCTTCTGGAAAGGGAGGGAAATTTTCCTTCTTGTTTCTTATGTATTAAACGATAGCAACTAATCCTGGCAAATGCATAAAAATGCAGGGGTATTTCCCATAGGGGGTGCTGGAGCTGAGCTGTGATCATGGAGCAGCTTCTGATTTTATGGATGCAATGATCATACAAGGATTGGGAAGTCTGAGATTGAAGAAAGTCACAAGGCAGATTTTATAGCTAAAGATCTATACAATATTGGTAGAGGGGAAAGAACAAGAACTTGGATCTAACACCCAAAGAGGTTCTTTTATGACATGAATCCCTGCATAGACTCAGTACTTAACAAGACAATGACTCCTTTCCATTTTTAACCTGAAACAGGGAATGATTGGATCACAGATTTAGCAAGAGATGAGCTAATACAACCCCCTTTGCCAAGAAAGCCTCAAATGAGGTCACAAAGAATAGTTGGTCATGACCGAAAACTAACTAAATTTTCTGAAATCCATTTTACAGACAAGAAAACTGAAACCGGGGGCAGCTAGGTGGCACAGTGGATAGAGCACCGGCCCCTGGAGCCAGGAGTACCTGAGTTCAAATTCGGCCTCAGACACTTGATAATTACTTAGCTGTGTGGCCTTGGGCAAGCCGCTGAACCCTATTGCCTTGCAAAAACTAAAAAACAACAACAACAACAACAACAAACTGAAACCCAGAGAGAAGCAGACTCGCTTGAAATGACACAGCTAGTAAATAGGAGTACAAGGGTTCAAATTAAAATTTTCTACCTCCTAATTCAGTGTCCCATTCAAACATTAAATAGTCAGATCTTAAGCTATTAAAAAGAAAACCCACCTCCTTCTCATACTTGCTCAGTCTTAATCTTCTTTCTCCTTATTATTTCCCTATCTAGTGGAATTTAACAGCTAATCTCCCTCCTTAAATTTTTAAAAGGTTGATTTTACACTCATAAACTTGCTTATTGAGCCCAACATAAGGCAGCAGAACATCACTGTTCTGTGAGGAATTACCATGTATAGCTTCATTTGCCACATGTAGTTACATACTGTTGTATCTCTCAGGGTCTTAAAGCCAAACACCTTGGCAAAAGAAATAGAGCTCCCACCCTCCCTTGTCTAACACCCTGCCTTGTTGGTGCAGGTGGAAGGGCTAATGGCCCATTCTCCAC
This sequence comes from Macrotis lagotis, assembly GCF_037893015.1. Classification (NCBI taxonomy): domain Eukaryota; kingdom Metazoa; phylum Chordata; class Mammalia; order Peramelemorphia; family Peramelidae; genus Macrotis; species Macrotis lagotis. Next base: position 646,134,122 of record NC_133666.1, on the reverse strand, counting down.
TTTAGTTTGTTTGTTCTTCTTAATGGGTTTCCCACATTGTTAACCCCTTACAAATCAATAGCTAGAGTCTCAAGTGTAAACTGCTTGGATTGGACATTACTCTGTAAAAAGCAAATCATGATAAAGAATCTGGAAAATGAATCCAAATTCTCTCAGAAATTAGTTCTACTTGGATCCATCCAAATCTGTTCTTGTATACCTTAAGCAAATTTAATTTGGACCTAAATTTCCCCATCTGCAAAATAAGTAGGTTGGACTAGATTTCTTAGTTGCCAACAGCTTTAAATCCTATGGTCCTCTATGAAAAATTTAAAAATTTTTTAAGAATTAGTTTCATCATCTGAGAAAATTCTTGCTCTATTTACATGGTTTAATGGAAAGAATATTGGCTTTGGAGTCAGAAGTATTCAAATCCTGACTCTGCTACTAACTAGATATATGATCTTGGTTAAGACTCCAAATATGTAAATACACCTAAATGATCTTTCCTATTCCTTCTAGCTCTAAATCATGGAGTCATAGTACTATGGGAAACAAACGCAAGATAGAATAATCATGAAATAATGAGTAATAGTGAAAGTAGTAACAACAACAATAATAATAATATCACGTAGCATTTATGTAATGCTTTAAAGCTCACATATTAACCTATTTGATCCTCACAACAAGCCTGAAAGAGATGTTATTTCCATGAGGAAACCATTTTCTCCTTGATACGCTCTTCTCACCAGGTTTTTTTCCTACTTGTCTGAACATTCCTTTCCAGATTCCTTTGCTGGATCTTCATCAAGATCATATCTGCTAACTTTAGGTGTTCCAAAGGTTCTTTCCAGGGTCTTCTGCTCTTTTCCCTCTACACTATTTCCCCTGGCAATCTCATCAGCTCCCTTGGATTCAATTATTGATTCTCAAAATCAATTCTAATCACTCTGCTCACTTCTATGCTTGCATCTCCAGCTCACTATTGAACATTTTGACCTGGATATTCTCAAGATATCTTAAACTCAACATGTACAAAACTGAACTCATCATCTTTTCCCCAAAACACTCCCTGATTTCAAGCTTACCTATTACTATTACAGAGGGCACCCACCATCTTTCCAATTACCTAGGCTCACAACCTAGGTATCATTGTCAACACCTAACTCTCTTTCACCACCCCATGTTCAATTCATAGGCAAGGTCTGTTGATTTTACCTTCAAACATCTCTCATATATGCCTCTTTCTTTCCTCTGACACACAATCTAGTGCATCCTGTCCATCATTACCTCATGCCTGAGCTGCAATAGCCTGCTGGTGGTTTATCTGCCTCAAGTTTCTCCTCACTCTAGTCCTTTCTCCACTCAGCTGTCAAAATGATCTTCCTAAAGCATAAGTCTAACCTGGACTTTTCCCTATCAAAAGTGGCTCCTTATTACTTCTAGGAACAAATATAAGCTCCTCTGTTCAGCATTCAAAGTCTTTCATAACCTTTCCTTTACCTTTCCAACTTTCTTACACTTTAAACCTTAATCACTGAACAGGCTTTGCCTCAGTCAAACTGAGACCTGTTAAAGATCTTAGCTTAAAACGGCCTAGATCTTTCACAGCATCCAGGACCATCTCTAGTCATCCTGATTCATTATCTGGCCATTGGACCCAGACAGCTCTGGAAGAGAAAGTGAGACTAGTGACTTTGCACAGCCACCCCCCCACACTCAAATCCAATTCATGTACTTGTCATAGCATCACCTCCCTGATGTCATGGTCTTTTTCCAGAATGTTGGACACACAGCAACAGTTTTTACCATTTATTCCGCCCCACCTCCTACACTCTGAGCTCCTGTGATTGTAGTCTCCTGGCTTTTTCATGAATAAGTTCCTCCATGTCCTGACTCCAGGTATTCTCACTGGTTGCCCCCCATGCCTGGAATGCTTCCACCCCTCCTCATCCGTGTCTTCAGTCTCTTTTGGTTCTTCAAGTTCCACCTTCTAAAGGGAAACTTATCCAACATCTAATTCTAGGGTCTCCTACTCTTGACCATTTCTAATTTATCCTTTGCATAGTTTCTTTGTTGTTTGTCCTTCAATCTCAAAGAAGACAAGAACATGAATTGGATTAGAGTGAGGGGGTGCTGTGCAATGTTACCAACCTCACTTTCTCTTCCAGAGCTGTCTGGGTCCAGTGGCCAGATATGGATCAGGACAACTGGAGATGATCATGGATGGGAGGCAATCAGGGTTAAGTGACTTGCCCAAGGTCACACAGCTAGTAAGCATCAAGTGTCTGAGGCTGGATATGAACTAGGGTCCTCTTAACTTCAGGGCCAGTGCTCTATCTACTGTGCCACTCTAGTTTGTGCATACTGTCTCTCTTCTAAAGATCATGAGCTTCTCAAGAGCAGGGATTGCTCACTTAGGGCAATATTTGGCACATAATAAGCAGTATGTCGGTCAAACATTTGTTGACAAAATATTTGAGTTTCTGCTCTCTATACTACTAGTATTAACTTGTTGAATGAAAATAAATATAAAATCTCTATGAGTGAACTGAACAAGTCCCTTTTCCCTCTCTGAGTCTGTTACTTATCTGTATAACAAGGAGTTTGGACTAGACAGTCTCTGATGGTCTTACCAGTCTGACTTTATCTGTTTGAAGAGCCACCCCAGCTCTAACATTCTATGTCCTAAGGGCACCAGTAGCTCAGATATTCTAATGTGCCCTTCTAGTTCTGACATTTCATGCTTTTATGATGTTCTTATCGGTGAGATGGCTATAAATGCATTTAAATCTCTTATCTAGTTTATATAGGAACAAGTGAGATCATGTTTATGAAACAACTTCATAAAACAAAAAGTACTACATAGATAAAATAATATATTAATATTAGGAACATTTCCATCCAAATTCCCTGTTAGTATCATAGCAAACAATGAAGACATTTACTAAACACTCCTGGAAGAAATATTAGTTATAGGTGAATTTGGCACAAAAATGGAGAAGTTGGCATAATAATAGCATAAGAAATTTCAAAGAGCTGAAACTGTACAGAAATGTAAATGGCTTAATGGATTTGGTGGATTTTACTAGCACAACAGTCACCATGAATAATTGCAATCAGAGTTTAGGATATACTAATAATGTCCATGAAAGCTAGTATGGGTCTCTTAACATAGTGACTCTTAAGAATTTAGTAGCAGCTCCAAGGCCAAACTTAGGTAAAAGGTGAAAAGAAATGCTCTCTCTCTCTCTCTCTCTCTCTCTCTCTCTCTCTCTCTCTCTCTCTCTCTCTCTCTCCCCCACTAGTCATCAAGGATATCCATCCCTAGAGGAGAAAGTCAACCAGAATCCTTAATAGCAAATGCAAAGGCCCCTGTTGAAACAAGTTTTCTGCCTCCTCACCCCTTACCTGGTATATCTGATACATGGTTTGATAGCATAGGTATTTAGGAGCTGAGGGAACTCATTATATATTGTTCAACAGTGTATCTGGCTGATTGTAAGCTCTGTCATCACTAATTATATTTTCATAGCATTTGTATGGTTTATAAGGACTAGACAGATAAAATGATATATTAGTATTTTTACCCATTATGCTGTACTTATCCACCATCTCATTTGAGCCTGATAATGACCTTAGGAGGCAGGTCAGATCTGCATTTTCTTTATTTTACAGAAGAAGAAATGGGAGAAAAGGACAGGACAGGAAAGGACAGGACAGGACAGGACAGGACAGGACAGGACAGGAGAGGAGAGGAGAGGAGAGGAGAGGAGAGGACAGGACAGGACAGGACAGGACAGGACAGGACAGGACAGGACAGGACAGGACAGGACAGGAAAGGAAAGGAAAGGAAAGGAAAGGAAAGGAAAGGAAAGGAAAGGAAAGGAAAGGAAAGGAAAGGAAAGGAAAGGAAAGGAAAGGAAAGGAAAGGAAAGGAAAGGAAAGGAAAGGAAAGGAAAGGAAAGGAAAGGACAGGACAGGACAGGACAGGACAGGAAAGGAAAGGAAAGGAAAGGAAAGGAAAGGAAAGGAAAGGAAAGGAAGGAAGGAAGAAAGAAAGAAATTGAAGTTCTGAGAGGTTAATATCAGTCAGGCATGAGTAAATAAAGAAATGAGAACTCTATTGTAGTAGACTAGACTGGGGTCTAGTCTTTCTACTAAACTAGTTTGTTATCATCTAAGTTTAACAGGCTTTAACAACAGGTCCCATAGTATAAGATGAAATTTGGGATTAATGTAAAGATGTTACAACTTTGCAGAGAACAATAAACTCCGTGCTCTGAGGACTGGCTTTGCTGCATGGGAGTAGTTCAATACTAGAAGGCTGGCCACTGTAATGAAATCTTTGTCCATGACATCTTATTATTTTAACAATTATAGAGAGCCATTTTGCCCAGAATGTTTCACTGCATTCATAAGTGAGTGGAGAAAGTGCTATTGGAAAACTGAAATAATTAAATCCTCCAGAGGTTCTTAGACATATAGAAACAAGGGGATACCAAGGTTTTCCAACTCATGATAATCTGCTGCCTTCCAAGATGTTCCTACTCAAGACTCCAGAGTGTTTCTAGTACACAGTCTCCAAACTCTTTCTGGAATTTCCCCAAGAGCAGGGATCATATAAAACTATTACTAGAAATCAAAGACATGTAAACAGGTTTACTAGGTCTTTGGCCAATGGGAAGTTGCTACAGTGATATCTCTTTTTAATGAGGAACACAGATGGAAAGACCCAGGGGGCAAGAAGATGAGACAAACACTGTGACATACAACAGCTGTCAGAGTTAGCACCTACCTGTGGGAAAGCCTTACTTGTTGAAAAATTAGGTGTTATAATGATGGAAAGGTATAAACTCAGGGAATGGGATAAGCAGACAATCAGAGGCAGCATTAGAGTATCAAATCAAGTCAGAACATTTGATTTAATCTAGATTTTAGACTTGACTGCCACTTCAGGTCCTAGGATAACAGAATTCAGAGCTATAAGGGAACACTAGAAATTTTGTCCAAGCCCCTCATTTTCTAGGAATAAACAGAACATTTTAGAGATTAAGTGGCTAAGCACTACAACATAGGTTATAGGTCACCTTGGAGAAGTTCTTTACTCATCCATCATATGGGGATAATAATGCATTATTTCCTCTTGTTAGTGTGAATGAATGTGATAGTGTGATAGAATGAAATGATGAATACGGTAGCACTTTAAAGTTCTATTCAAAATTTATATTATGATGGTTAGAGCACTGGTTTTAGAGTTAGGAGGATGGGAGTTCAAATCCAGTCTCAGACACTTGCCACTTACTAGCTGTGTGACCTTGGGCAAGTCACTTAATTCTGATTGCCTCAAATCCAGGGCCATCTCCAGCTGTCCTGATTCATAACTAGCCCCTAGACCCAGGTGGCCCTGGAGTAAAAAGTGAGGCTGGTGATTTAGCACAGCCTCCCTTCACTCAAATCCAATTCATGTGCTTGTCATGGTGTCATGGTCTTTTCAAGAACGGAGAAAAAACCTCATAAAAGACAAAGATAAAAAAGAACAATGGCTGTAAGATAAATGTGAAAATATATAATCCATGGGGGGAGGATTTAATTATTCTTTTTAAAATATATATATGTATATATACATATATGTGTGTATATATATATATATGTATATATATATATATATATATATATATATATATATATACACACACACACACCAGTTTGATGAAGAGTCTCCAAAGGCACTGCTTTGTGCATGGGGTAGGGCTGTGCTGTGGAAAGGAGACATTAAAGAATTATTGGATGATTAGATATGGTCCTGCCTGCAAAGATTTAAGAAATGTATATGGGAAAATAGGACTAATTCATATGAAATAATAACAAATATGACACAACTGTATATAGTCAAGTAAAATGATATGTGTTACAAATTACAGATATTGATATAGGCAAGAGAGATATTCTTGAGGTGTGGAGTTGTCCCAGAAGGAGGTAGATGAGGATCTCCTTGTTAAATGTCAAACCTCTAGAAACACAGGAAGATTTTTACAAGATTTACTTCTCTCTACAATTGATAATGCAAGGTGCTGTAATGCCCATCATATGTGAGACAGTTCAGATAATGCTAAAAATGGAAGAAATGTTGGAGATATTTCTAAGCAGGAAAGAACATTAGAAAAGATCAGAGAATGTCAGAGATGAAAGCCAACGAAACTAGGACACTCACTATTAACAATAGCTTATGGTTTCACATCCTTATACAATTTTCAAATGTATCTCTTAGAATAAACTGTGAGATAAACAGCCTAAGTAATCTAATTACCATTTTACAAATGGAAAATTAAGTCTCAGAGAAGTTAGGCAACTTATTCTAGGTCACATGGATAGGCAATGCCTGAACCCAGGTCCTCTAAGTTCAAGCAAGGATTCTTTCTACTAGTCCATACCCTAATTAAGTGGCTAAGCACTAATTACCCTTTTGCCTTATATCAGGCTTCCTCAGACTTTTTGAGGGAGCCTGGAAGACCCAGAAGAACACCAATTTCTCCTCTCTTTAGTCCATCCCCAACCTACCTCTTCTTCCTCTCCTAGTTGAATGCTGAATCCTCAACCCACCTATGCCAGAGGGAACCCTGTATCAATTTTCCACTGGGCCTTTCTACCTACTCCTTCCTTCCTAATGGTTGTAGGAGGTTGCTCCTGTAGAGCAGGCAGTACAATGCAGCCTAAGGATTCTGGACTTTTTTGTTTCTGTCAGTCCTATCTCTACAGTCTTAGAACCTCTGGGCCCTTCCATTCATCCAGTCATTGAACTCATATATATATATATATATACATATATATATATATATATATACATATATATATATATATATATATATATATATCTTCACCAATTAGAATGTGAGTTCATTGGGACTAGACCTTGCTTTTTAAAATTTATTCACAGAACAGAGAATATCAGATTTGGAAAAGGCCTTAGAAACAATAATATTTCTATTTGAAAAATGTATTATTTATTTATATAATGAGTTAATGTTTGCATTAATTAAATATTACATATATAAATGTAATTAAATATTCTTTCAGTTGATCCTCACAACAATCTTGGAGATAAATATTATTATCCTCATTTTATAAATAAGGAAATTGATGCAGAGACTTGCCCAGGACTATACAGCCAATATCTGAGACTGGATCTAAACACAGGTCTTCCTGTCTCAAAGTCTAGCATACTCTATATGATTATTCTAACCTTGTCTCAGAGAATCTCAGAGATCATATACTCCAACCTACATCTGACTAAGAATCCTTTCTACATATCTGGAAATGATCATCCTGTCAGTGCATGAAGTAATTCATTGTTTCCTAGGGTTACTTATTTCACTCTGGAACAGCATTGTTAGGAAATTTCCCCTTCATCCCTTCTAAATCTGCCACTCAGAAGCTTCCAACCATTTCTCCATCTCTGTCCTGGGACCAAGTGTAACACCACTACCAAATGATAACCAGTCAAATAACAGAGGATGGCCATTAGATACTTCTGAAGGGTTTTTTCCCCACTTCAGGCTAAAAATCACCATTTGCTTCAATGGATTCTCCTAAGCCATGATCTCCTAAGCATCTCTGGATGCTCTCTAGCTTATTCATGTCCTTCCTTTATCATGGTGTCCAGAACTGAACATGATGTCCCATGGGTGATCTGATAGTAGCAGTAATCCTCACTCCAGTCCTCACTTTATAGTTTTCTTAATGTAACCTAGGAGAGTGGGAGAGTTTTTAGGTTGAAACAGTCAAAATCAAATACTAAAAAATTATAATAGCTAAGCTGGATACCAAAGGAGATCTCTGAGAAGATGATATTGCCACCTTTTTTTCCAGAGCTGAGGGACTTAGGAGTGTGGACCATGTAGATAATCCTAGATTTTTTCAATATGTTGTTTTGTTAAACTCTTTTTTCTTTTTCACTATAATAGACAATTGTCTGCAAGCAGGAAAGGAAACAGTAGGAAATGATGGTGATACAAAAACAGAAGAAATCAACAAGAGGTATTTTTAAAAAGATTTTGAGGCTGCCACATCCCACTGTTGATTCATCTTGAATTTATAGTCCTCTAAACATCCCCAGATGTTTTTATCCAGATGAAATGCTACCTAACCACACTCCCTTTACCTTGTACCTCTGAAGGTGTTTTTTTTGTTTTTAATGTCATTCTAAGACTTTTTGCTTACTTTTACTCTGGTAATTTGATTAGATCCCTTTTTGGATCCTGACACTTCAACCAATTTCCATTTATCCTTTCTACCTTTGCATTTTCTGCAACTTTGATGGGCAGGTACCTGTCCCTTTATCATACCCATGAGGTAAAGGCCAGGGTTCTTATACATCTTAATAAAGGAAAGTTGAACCATCAATGATTCTCACTATTCAACAATTCTAAATTCACCTAAGGATATAATTGCTTGGTCCACGGTCTCTAACTTGTCTACAAAAATAACAGGTGAGGTATTGTTGAATGTTTTGCTAAAATCTAAGTAAATAGCATCCCACAGCTTCCTCAGGCCTAATAACCCTGACAAAGAAGGAAATGAGCTTAGTCTAGCATGAATTGGTGTTAATGAAGCTCTGAGTGAGCACCATTTCCTTTTAACATGTTCACTAACCATACATTTAAATATTAGGTTCTAAAATTTTGCCAGGAATGGAAGTTGAGTTCATTGATCCCTACTATGTTTCAATTTTCCAAAATCAAGATGACTGCTCTTTTGAAGTCCTATGGTTCCTGTCCCATCCCCAAGGATGCTATAAAGAGCCCTGATAGTGGCTCAGCAATTACACTATCCTAATATGGGTTGCTGCCAATTTAGTGATTTAGGCTCATCACTGGCAGTTATCTACTCTCTTATTACCTCTCTACTTATCTTGAGTTCTGACTCCCTATTAGCCATCTTTTCCTGTCCTTTCCAGTTCAAAGATCATTCTGTTTGATAGAATAAACGGAACCAAAACAATTGAGTGGCTCATGTTTTTAAAGATATATACAAAAATGTTTTTGAAGATATATTAGTTAAAAAAAAAATCAAAGGGGCACCTAAGTGATACAGTGGATAGAGCACCAACTGTGGAATCAGGAGGACCTGGGTTCAAATCCAGCCTCAGACATTTAATAATTACCTAGCTGAATGATCTTGGGCAAGTCAGTTAACCTCATTGCCTTGCAAAAACCAAAAGAAAAATCAAGGAAGGAAAATGATTATTTTTGGAAAGATAAGATAATGATAACTAGAGATGGAAAGAATATGGAATTACTCTGCTCTGACTTTGTTTCTCTCCATTGCCCTCTATCACTACCTCATCTACTACCAACAGCAGCATTATTTCTCCCATGATCCTCACTTGTCCCCTAGCAGAGCTTTAAAAGGTCTTTGTGTCATCTTCAACTTTCCTTGCCAGGTTCAGCTTATCTGACCTCTCAAACTTTTGATGTTTTTCTTGGAGAATTTTACCATACTTTTCATTCTCTGTTACGTGCCCTTCATCCATCTGCAGTACGTGAATGATTCTGTTTGGTTTTAATTTATGATGGATTTCATGTGCATCCACACAGTCTCTTTAAATAACTACCCTTTTGCCTCATTAAAATTATGGTTTCATGTGCCTTGAGAAGTTCATATTATTGTTCCTGAGCTGACTTTCCCTATAGAATTTTTAGGCCATGGGATGATATATATTCCTTCTATGAACCCTGAAATCTGTTCTATTCAAAGCTAGGAAGCATTCCATAACTATGTCCAACTTCCATCTCTTCTATCACAACTTCTAAAATGGAATGGTCACTTTCCCTCAAGGTTCCCATTTTTTATACCCTAGCAACCAGTTTCTCCTTGTTGATGCAAATCAAATTCAAAAGAGCAATTCCCTAGTGAATTCTACACTTTTTCATGGATAAACCTCTCATTAAAGCAAGCCAAGTGGGTATTAACTGTTCTTTTATTAGGGAGAAAGCTCCAGCAAAAGTATGGATAACTAAAGTATAAACCATCACTTACATTTTGTCTATTTGCCAAGCTTGCACTGTAATTACTAAATTCATTGTTTCTTCTCTCCCCAAGGAGTCTGTAGTATACTTTGATGACTCTGTTGATCTTTATCCCAAATACTTTCCACCTTGCTTCTCCCTCTCATTTTGCATTTTGGGTATCCTCACAAAAGTGCATCTTCTTTTTTAGGTTTTTGGCAAGGCAAATGGGGTTAAGTGGCTTGCCCAAGGCCACACAGCTAGGTAATTATTAAGTGTCTGAGACCGGATTTGAACCCAGGTACTCCTGACTCCAAGGCCGGTGCTTTATCCACTACACCACCTAGCCGCCCCAAAAGTGCATCTTCTTGAACAAGCAACACATGGTCATGCATAAAAGCTGTATGACCATGCGCACTTAATTTCTCTCAGTCATATTTCCTCACTAGTGAAAGGGAAAATACTATTTTATTGAACCTATTTTACAGAGGTTCAATATTGGGAGTCTTAAATAAGATTACATATATATATATATTTAGATGTGAAGGTGCCATATAAACATCAGCTATTTTATTTTTTGGCAAGGTAATGGGGTTAAGTGACTTACCCAAGGTCAGAAAGTTAAGTAGGTATTAAGTATCTGAGAGTGGATTTGAACTCAGGTCCTCCTGACTCCAGGGCCAGTGCTCTATCTACTGTGCCACATAGCTGCTCCAATCAGCTATTCTTAGAGCAGCATCTTTTCCAGAAGCTATTCTTCTGGATTCTTTTATTCTATTATTATTTTTTTCTGGATTAGATAGACCACTGCCAAGCCACATTAGTACTGAGTCTTATCCTACTTCTGATTTTCATTGACACTTTAAATTTGTTTCACTGTATCAGGGTCCAGAGTTCATTTTGCCTGTTACACAAGTTTTGTGAACATTTGTACAGACACCAAAGGCCACAATTCTATTATTGGTTGCTTTCCTAGATCTGATCTATACATCTCTGGGTATTTCTCCTGTTCTGGGAGCCAAAAGCCACAAAGATCCAGGTACCAATTCCATCTCTGACACATCCTGACTCTGTGACTACTGATTAACAAGTCATTAAATCTGTAACTGCTCTCTCCAGACCTCTGAGACTGAAGTTGCAGGGTAGGTGTTGACCTGCACAGGCAGAGGGAGTTTCCTCAGACAATAGTCCCCTCTAGCAATGACATCCTAGGTCCTAGTCTGATCCCTGTCACTTCTACTACCAGTCTTCTCCCTACGCTATAGCTGCTCTCTACAGGATCAAACTTACTTGAGAAACATGCAGAATTTCCAGAATTTCCATCATCTTAAACAGTTTAAACCCTTTTGATTAGATATATAGGACTCATGGCAAATACTTGATCTTTTTAAATGCATTCCATCCTTGGCCAGTAACTTATATACACAAAACATTGTAAGCAGTGTTTTGGAAGAAAAACTACCAGAAATGATGAGTTTTTTATAGATGACAAAAGTTATCATTGCAAACTTCCAAGACTAAATCCTGGCAGAATCATTTAGGAGAAAGAATTACAGACTGGGAATCAGGAAACAGAACCTGAGAAAATTAGGGTCAAAAGGAAAGACTAGGGAGCCAAGATGGCGACAAAAAGGGATCGAGTCTTAGGAGCTCTCTGATAAAATTCATCAGCTAAGGACTCTAACTAAACTTTCCAGAGACAGAACCCACAAAGGGACCCAGTGAGGCAGTTCTCCCACTCAAGGTAACCTGGAAAAGAGCAGAAAGGCTCTGCTCCCCGGGGGTCAGAGGGGCGGCCCGCCAGAGCCAAAGAACCTCAGCCTCCCGGAGGCAGCCCCAGGGCGCTGGGAGCCTCAGCTCACAGCAGCGGGGGAGTCTCCTGAGCTGCACCCCAAGGAGCACCAGCACAAAGTGGGGGAACAGCGGGGGACCTCTGCCAGAGCGAGCACATGGAGCCCAGCCCTCAGGGCACACAGCAAGAAACGTGGTCTTTCTGCAGCCCTGATCCAGGAAACAGAAGCAGGCAGAGAGGGTAAGGAGGAGCCCCCAGGGCATGAGCCCATTGAGCTGAGGGAGGGGAGTGAAGAGAGACTGCAGAGCTCTGTCCTCTGCCCCTGAAACAGGACTCTGGGGCTCTGACCACATTCAGATCCTGACCACAGTCTAGGCCCCCCCCCCCAATAGAACAGCAGTGCCCCCCCCACATCAGCCCCTTGGCAGAGAGGGGCGCTTATGGTCATTCACAGATCAGGAGGGAGGACAGAACCTCACACACTGAGACCCTTGTGGGAGTGTCCCAAAAGCTCAAGAAACACCCCCCAAACCAGGCCCAGGCTGGGAAAATGAGCAAGCAGAGAAACAAAAAGAAGACTATTGAGAAATATTTTGCAAATGAGCCCAAGAAGGACCAAAATACTCAGTCTGAAGATGAGGAAGCACAAGCTCCTGCATCTAAAGACTCCAAGAAAAACAGAAATTGGGCTCAGGCTATGATAGAGCTCAAAAAAGACTTTGAAAATCAAATGAGGGAGTTGGAAGAAAAACTGGGAAAAGAAAGGAGAGAGATGCAGGACAAACATGAAAATGAAGTCAGCAGCTTAGTCAAGGAAATCCAAAAAAATGCTGAAGAAAATAGCATGCCAAAAACCAGCTTAGGTCAAATGGATAAAACAGTTCAAAAAGTTATTGAGGAGAAGAATGCTTTAAAAAAGCAAAATTGGCCAGATGGAAAAAGAGATAAGAAAACTCTCTGAGGAGAACAAATCCTTCAGAAAAAGAATAGAATTCAGGGAGATTGATGAATTTAACAGAAATCAGGAATCAATACTTCAAAACCAAAAAATGAAAAATTAGAAGAAAATGTGAAATATCTCATTGAAAAAAACAACTGATATGGAAAACAGACTTAGGAAAGATAATTTAAAAAATTATTGGAATACCTGAAAGTCATGATCAGGAAAAGAGCCTTGACATCATTTTCAAAGAATTACTACAGGAAAATTGCCCTGATATTCTAGAAGCAGAGGGCAAAATAGAAATGGAGAGAATCCACCGATCCCCCAGAGAAAGAGATCCCAAAAAACCAACCCCTAGGAATATTATAGTCAAGTTCCAGAACTCCCGAGTCAAAGAGAAAATATTACAAGCAGCCAGAAGGCATGGAGCTGCAGTCAGGATCACACAGGACTTAGCAGCAGCTACATTGGAAGCTCGTAGGGCTTGGAATACAATATACCGGAAGGCAAGAGAGCTTAGAATGCAGCCAAGAATGAACTACCCAGCAAGGCTGAATGTCCTCTTCCAGGGAAAAAGATGGACTTTCAATGAACCAGGGGAATTTCAAAGGTTCCTTTTGGAATGGCCAGAGCTGAACAGAAGGTTGGATCTTCAGATACAGGACTCAGGTGAAGCACGGAGATTGGAGGAGAGGGGGGAAATATGAGGGACTTAATGAGGATGAACTGCATGTATTCCTGCATAGAAAAATGACACTGATAATACTCATATGAACCTTCTCAGTTAATAGAGCAGGTAGAGGGAGCTTTTATAGTTGAAGCACAGGAGAAAGCTGAATTCGAAGATAAAATATGGTGTAAAAATGGAGTCAATAGGAAAAAAAAGGGAAATGGAATGGGAGAAAGAAAAAGGAGAGGGGGAATAGTCCAAGATATTTCACATAAGATTTTTTTTTATTACAATGAGCTCTTGCAATGATATGGAAGGGGGGAGGCAAGGGGGAATAAGGGAAACTTTGCTCTCATCAGAGATGGCTAGGAGAGGAAACAGCAAATATACTCAATGGGGTATAGACATCTGGAGTAAGAAGGAGTGGGGAGCAGGGGGAAGGGGTGGGGAATGTGAATAAAGGAGGAAAGGATGGACCATGGGGGGAGAGTGGCCAGATATAACACATTTTATTTTCTTGCAAAGGGCTGGGAATGGAAGGCCTGCCCAGGACCACAGGGCCAGGTGGATTCTGGGCCTAAGGGGTGGTATGGGGGCTCAGGGCTTCTTGGCCCCAGGACCAGGGATCTGTCTGCTGTGCCATTCAGCGACCCTACAGCAAAGTCATAGTGAAAGGAGAGAGAAAATAGAGTACATGGTAGTGGAGAAATAAGAAAGGAGGGAGTTGCGATCAGCAATGGCAATGGTGGGAAAATATGGAAATAACTTTTGTGATGGACTTATCATAAAGAATGAGATCCACCCATGACAGAGTTGTTGGTGTTGGAACAAAGACTCAAGCACATTTTTTGTTATTATTATTTGGGGGAGGGTGCAGGGCAAGTAGGGCTGGATGGCCTGCCTGGGGCCACATAGCAGGGTGATCTTTGGGTGTCTGGGGCCGGATTTGGACCCAGGTGCTCCTGGCTCAAGGGCCAATGCTCTGTCTGCCACCCAGCCACCCCTACTATTATTACTATTTTATTTTATTTTGGGTCTTTTTTTTCTTTTTTTTTTGGTTTTTGCAGGGCAGTGGGGATCGGGTGGCTTGCATGTCACACGGCTGGGTGATTGTTGGGTTTATGAGGCTGGATGTGGACTCATGTGCTTGTGGCTCCAGGGCTGTTGCTTCGTCCATTGCACCACCTGGCCATACCTACAATTATTACTATTATTATTTTTTTATTTTAATTTTTTCCTCTCCCCTTTACTTTTTTTGCCCAAACAAGTCTATATTCATGGGGGGGGGTATTTTGTTAACTTGTAAACAAGAATATTTTATTAATGTAAAAAAAATTTGTACAAAATGAAAATAAAAAAAAAATAAACTTAAAAGAAAAAAAAAAGGAAAGACTACAAGGCCAGCAAAGGGAAGGGAAGAACTCCCCTGAGATATTGAAAGGTTCATCCCTGGGCCCTGCTATACCCCTATTAGCTGTCTGATGAGGCTTTCATGATTAGATGCAATAACAGGAGGGGAGGTATGACTATCCCCCCAAGAAGTCAACCACCCTTAAAGATCCTTAATTTCCTAAAACCCTCAAAAGAGATAGAGGGTGGGGTTAGGTGGCACAGTGGATAAAGCACCGGCTCTGGAGTCAGGAGTACCTGGGTTCAAATCTGGCTTCAGACACTTAATAATTACCTAGCTGTGTGGCCTTGGGCAAGCCATATGCCTTTCAAAATAACCCCATATGCCTTTCAAAAAAACCTAAAAAAAAAAAAGAGATAGAGGGTAGAAAAGCAAGCATGGAAGTAATCTCTCTAGATCCAGGGAGAAGATGAGGCAGATAGGATGGATGGTAGACCACCAGATACATTGGTCATTAGGAACAGTCACTGAGCCTAGGCAAGAAAACAAGGAACACATTGACTGCAGCGGAAAGAAATTTTATATACCCCATGTTCTCTTCATTCTTTCTCCTCTGCTTTAGGCCCCCAAGGCACTTGATGCACTGGCCTTTTCTACTATGTGTTTTGGGCAAATGACTGATACTGAAGCTTTTAATGGCATCCTAGAAATCGTTCCCTCCCACTATGTAGGGGGGAATGTTTGGCATTTGGTGGTGGAAAGTATGGTATCTGCATCATAAGCCTCAGTTTTGTTGCATATCAAAGGCCAAGGGAAGTTCAATATGATAATGGTGTTTTACCCCAGAAAAGCTTCTCTCTGGCAGCTTCCAAAAAGTCTCCCAAAAGGCCAGGTGAGTGGGAAGGGTGACAATGGGGGGAGGGGAGCAGGCACATTTCCTGGAGTCATCTGCAATACACTTGTGAATCCCTACTCTAACTACATTTGGCTGAATCTTTGTTTCAGAAAACTTTGCTCAGAGACTTGTATGTCAACAGAAATTTTTTTTGAATATAGTTTTGGAGCAAGGGAATAAAGAAAACAGTCTTAAAGGGCATTCAGAGCAGAAGTTAAGGTCAAGCAGGAAAAGGCTCTGCCCACATTAGACAAGTGGTTTGGGAAACATCAGGACAATGTACTTCTTGGGTGGTCTGGCTCTTTTTATATCTGATGCCAGTAGCAAAATTCCCTGAGACCACCTCTGGGGTAGAAAGTATCACACTTCTCAGTTTCAATGCCAAGGAAAAACCCTGCTGGTCCCAACCTCCTTCCAAGCACTGGGAGGAGAGCTGACATTATTATCTCACCAATGTACAATGTGATTGCAGCAAAGATACTGACAAACTCTGGGTCTGTTTCTTCTTTTATTAAATGGGAATAAGAATATTGGCCCTTCATCCTTACCTTATAGGGATATTAAGAATATGAGAATATGAACATTTTAAAATGTAAAAGTGCTTGGAATTATTTTTAAAATTGAAAAATTGCTCTAAATCATTGCTTATTAGAAAAATACAAATTAAAGCATTTCTGAGGTACCATCTCACACCTCTCAGACTGGCCAATATGACCAGAAAGGACAATGATCAATGTTGGAAGGGATGTGGGAAATCTGGGACACTAATAAGTTGTTGGTGGAACTGTGAACTCATCCAAAATTGCTCTCCAGAAAGGTTGGATTGGATTTATTGCCCAAAGGGCAATACCAGCAATACCACTACTGGGCCTATACCCTGAAGAAATCATGAAAAAGGGTAAAAACATCATTTGTATAAAAATATTCATAGCAGCTCTATCTGTGGTGGCAAAGAGTTGGAAATTGAATGAATGGCCATCAAATGGGGAATGTCTAAACAAATTGTGGTATATGTATGTTATGGAATGGTATGGTTCTATTAGAAACCAGGAAGGATGGGAATTTACATGAATTTACATGAAAGATTTGCATGAATTGATGCTGAGTGAGATGAGCAGAACCAGAAGAACACTGTATACAGAAGCATGTGGTTGATGATCAATCTTAATGGACTTGCTCATTCCATCAGTGCAATAATCAGGGACAATTCTGGTGTATCTGTGATGTAGAATACCAACTGTATCCAGAGAAATAATTGTGGAGTTTGAACAAAGACCAAAGATTATTGCCTCTAATTTAAAAAAAACCAAACATTATTATGTAATTTTGCTGTCTCTTATATTTTTTTTCTCAAGGATATGATTTCTCTCACAATACATTCAATTTAGATCAATATATAGCATGGGAACAATGTAAAGACTAACAGACTGCCTTCTGTGGGGGGTGGGGGGAGGGAAGCAAGATTGAGGGAAAATTATAAAATAAAAAAATAAACAAACATGTACTTTCAAACAAAAAAAGTGCTTGGAATCATACAGAGCTTTAATGAAAGAAAAGTAACTGAAGTGCTTTGTATCCTATGGCTAATATTGCATTACTTTAAATCTGGAGTTTTTTTTTTTAATTGAAAGCCATTTATATTGCTAAGTGATAACTGCTTTTCTATAGCAATTTATAAATTGCTCCTTACAACAAATGTGTAAGGTGGCTAGTGTATTGTCAGCTCATCTCCCATTTACAGAGGAAAACCAAAGGTTGAACCTCAGATGACTGAACATGTCCAAAGTTGTTGATAGCATGGATTCCAAGTCCAAGCATTTTCCCTGCATTTTGCAGGACCCACATCCAAGGCCCTCCCCAGTCCTCTCCCCACTCCTTCCTTAAGGGTGGAGGGCTCCAAATAAGTGAATAGAACTCAAGCTCCTGGAGCTATGTTTTTGACACTTTTGTTTTCTCCCTGGAGTCTGGCACCTAATCCCCATTAAACACTGTTTCCCAGACACAAAGGCTCACATGTGCTGGCAGCATGCTGGGCTATCACTGGGCGTTGCTCTGCTGTCTTGGCTTGGCTTCTCAGCAACTTCTCCCTCCCCCTGGCCTGGCCCAGCCCCCATGTCCTCCAGGATTGCTACGGGTACATATTGTACTTCTCTGTGGACGCACTAAGCTGACAGCTTAACAACCAAGCTGGCTTGTGGGCAAGGCTCAGCGCCTAGGCCCTGGGGAGGCAGAAGACGACAATGCTATTTATGTTCCTCAGAGTTACCCTCTTGAGCTTATAATTATTACAGGGCCCCAGACCATACATAATCAAGACAACTGGAAGGGCACCAGTGAAAATACAATATTCAATAGAGTCACAAGAAAGTTTTCATTGTCAATCAGGGCAAGATTGGAATTCTTCAAACCTTTATGAATGTGTGAGGTGCTGAGGATACACAGATGAGAGAGGATGGACATAGGCCCTGCACCTGAAGCATCTCCAAGGGTGGGAATGTGAGCTAGTTTGTACACAAAAAGCTGTGAATACAAGGTAGAATAAAAGAGGAGTGAAGGAGAGACCCATCTAGTCACCTCATGCTCCAAATGATTTTCCCTGCTTCAGGTCTCTCTTCAATCAGTTCTACATACTGCATAACATTCACATTAAGTTAGCTCACTCTGAGGATGGGGGCGGAGCCAAGATGGCAAAAAGAACGGATCCTGTCTTAGGCGCCCTCTCATAAATCTTTGAAACTAAGGACTCTAACTAAATTTTTGAGAGACAGAACCCACAGAGGGACCCAGTGAGGCAATTCTCCTACTCAAGGTAACCTGGAAAAGAGCAGAAAGGCTCTGCTCCCCGGGGTCGGAGGGGCAGCCCGCCAGAGGGGTGGCCCGCCAGAGCAAAAGAACTTCAGCCTCCTGGAGGAAGCCTCAGGGCACTGGGAGCCACTGATCCATGGGCGAGTTTCCTGAGCTACGCCCCAGGGAGTACAGGGCACAAATTGGGGGAACAGTGGAGACCTCTGCCAGAGCAAGCAAAATGAAGCCCAACCCTCAGGGCACACAGTGAGCAGTGTGGCCACCACAGCCCAGATCCAGGAAACAGAAGCAGGCAGAGCAGGTAAGCAGGAGCCCCCAGGGCATGAGCCCATTGAAACTAGGGAGGGGAGTGAAGAGAGAGAGAGACTGCCCTCTGTCCTCTGCCCCTGGAACAGGACTCTGGGGCTCTGAACACATTTAGATCCTGATTGCAGTCTAGGCCCCCCCCACCTCAGCCCCGTGGCAGAGGTGGGGGCCGCATATGGTCATTCACAGACCAGGAGGGAGGACAGAGCCTCACACACTGAAATCCTTGTGGGAGTGTCCCAAAAGCTCAGGAAGCACCCCCAAAACAGGCTTAGGCTGGGAAAATGAGCAAGCAGAGAAAAAAAGAGGAACACCATTGAGAAATATTTTGCCTGTGAGCCCAAGAAGGATCAAAACACTCGGTCTGAAGATGAGGAAGCACAAGCTCCTGCATCTAAAGACTCCAAGAAAAACAGAAATTGGGCTCAGGCTATGACAGAGCTCAAAAAAGACTTTGAAAATCAAATGAGGGAGTTAGAAGAAAAACTGGGAAAAGAAATGAGATGCAGGAAAAACATGAAAATGAAGTCAGCAGCTTAGTCAAGGAAATCCAAAAAAATGCTGAAGAAAATAGCATGCTCAGAACCAGCTTAGGTCAAATGGATAAAACGGTTCAAAAAGTTATTGAGGAGAAGAATGCTTTCAGAATTGGCCAGGTGGAAAAAAAGATAAGAAAACTCTATGAGGAAAACAAATCCTTCAGACAAAGAACAGAACTCAGGGAGATTGATGAATTTATGAGAAATCAGGACTCAATACTTTAAAACCAAAAGAATGAAAAATTAGAAGAAAATGTGAAACATCTCATTGAAAAAACAACTGATATGGAAAACAGACTTAGGAAAGATAATTTTAAAATTATTGGAATACCTGAAAGTCATAATCAGGAAAAGAGCCTTGACATCATTTTCAAAGAATTACTACAGGAAAATTGCCCTGATATCCTAGAAGCACAGGGCAAAATAGAAATGGAGAGAATCCACTGATCCCCCTGAGAAAAAGATCAAAAAAACCAACCCCTAGGAATATTATAGCCAAGTTCCAGAACTCCTAAGTTAAAGAGAAAATATTACAAGCAGCCAGAAGGACACAATTCAAATACCATAGAGCTGCAATCAGGAACTCACAGGACTTAGCAGCAGCTACATTAAAAGCTCATAGGGCTCGGAATATAATATACCGGGAGGCAAAAGAGCTTAGAATGCAACCAAGAATCAACTACCCAGCAAAACTGAATGTCCTCTTCCAGGGAAAAAGATGGACTTTCAATGAACCAGGGGAATTTCAAATGTTCCTGAACAGAAGGTTTGATCTTCAAATACAGGACTCAGGTGAAGCATAGAGATTGGAGGAGAAGGGGAAAATATGAGGGACTTAATGATGAACTGCATGTATTCCTGCATAGAAAAATGACACTGATAATACTCATATGAACTTTCTCAGTTAATAGAGTCAATAGAAAAAAGGGAAATGTAATGGGAGAAAGAAAAAGGAGAGGGGAAAATAGGCCAAGATATTTATATAATAAGATTTTTCTTTATTACAATGAGATATTGCAATGATATGGAAGGGGGAAGGCAAGGGGGAATGAGGGAATCTTTGCTCTCATCAGAGGTGGCTAGGAGAGGAAACAGCATATATACTCAATGGGGTATAGACATCTGGAGTAAGAAGGAAAGGGGGGGGACAGGGAGAAGGGGGGTTATGTGAGTGATGGAGGAGAGGATAGACCACGGGGGGAGAGTGGTCAGATATAACACATTTTCTTTTTTTTACTTCTTGCAAGGGGCTGGGATTGGATGGCCTGTCCAGGACTATAGGGCCAGGTGGATGCTGGGTGGCTTGGGGCCAGGGATCTGCCTGCTGCACCACTCAGCTACCCTACAGCAGAGTCAGAGTGAAAGGAGAGAGAAAATATAGCACATGATAGTGGAGAAATATGAAAGGAGGGAATTGCAATCAGCAATGGCAAAGGTGGAAAAATATAGAAATAACTTTTGTGATAGACTTATCATAAAGAATGTGATCCACCAGTTGTTAGTGTTGGAACAAAGACTAAAGCACATTTATTATTATTATTATTATTATTATTATTATTATTATTATTATTATTATTATTATTTGGGGGAGTGCAGGGCAAATGGGGCTGGGTGGCCTGCCTGGGGCTGCATTGCAGGGTGATCGTTGGGTGTCTGAGGCTGGATTGGGACCCGGGTGCTCCTGGCTCAAGGGCCAGTGCTCTGTCCACCACCCAGCCACCCCTACTATTATTACTATTTTATTTTATTTTGGGTTTTTTTTCTTTTTTTGTTCTTTGCAAGGCAGTGGGGTTGGGGTGGCTTGCATGTCACATGGCTGGGTGATTGTTGGGTATATGGGGTCAGATATGGGCTCGGGTGCTCCTGGCTCCAGGGCTGGTGCTCCATCCACTGTGCCATCTGGCCACACCTACAATTATTACTATTATTTTTTTTATTTTAATTTTTTTCTCTCCCCTTTACTTTATTGCTCAAGCGAGTCCATATTTTTTTGGGGGGAGGGGGTATTTTGTTTACTCAAACAAGAATATTTTATTAATGTACAAAAAAAATAAACTGTAATCTCCTTGAGAATTAGTGGATAAAACAGTGGGCCTGAAGTCAAAAAGACTCATCTTGAGTTCAAATCCAGGCTCAGACATTTATTAGCTGTGTGACACTGGAAGGATCAATTAACCCTGTTTGATCCAGTTCCTCATCTGTAAAATGAGTTGGAGAAGGAAATGGAGAAGAAAACTCTTCCAGCATCTCTGCCAAGAAAATCCCAAATGTGATCACAAAGACTTGGACACGACTGAAACAAATGAACAATAACAACCTTTGGATCCTCAGTTCCTTGCACAAAGGGTTTATTAAGTATATTAAGGGAAGAGAGGAACAGTTTGAGAATCCTCCACATCTCCTCCACATTAGCTAGTCATAAATGTGCTATCCCTATCTACAACTGGTAACCATCTCTACACGCCTGAGGCCTCTACACTCCTAAATGTTATGGAAAGAACATTAATTTTAAAGTCATAAGAGATATTGGCATGAATCCTGCCTTCATCAATAATAAGCTGTGTGACCACAGATAAGTTGCTTTACCTCTAAGACCTTCACTTCTTGTACTTTAAAATGGGGAAAATATTTTTATCGTCTCAGCAGGTTGTTGTGTGGAAATTGCCTCATTTACCTGAAGGTACCCCGGCAACGGAAGCTTTTATTCTAGAAGGGTGACCAGAGAAGCAGGAGAGCACCAGATCTCAGGCATGGCTTGGCCACTTACCCAATGAACCTTGAGGACATACATTCTCTGGGTCTTAGTTTCTTTATCTGTCAAGTGAAGAGTTTAGACCAAATGATTTCTAAGGTCAATGAACTTTCTAGGGATTTATTATTCTTATGAATCAAAATTTAAGTACCTAGTGTCATTAATGTTGACGACAGTCTCACTATATGAAAAAATGGCAAGGACTAAATTTAGACTATTCCTATCAATAAAAATATATGATTCTTTTAAATGGATGAATCTTGGAGTCAGTTGCATGTTGCCTTAGGATAATCCTTATTTTTGGATAATCACTCAAAAATAATAGCAAGATAAAAAGTCAAACAGCGTGGGCAGCTAGGTGGAGTAGTGGATAGAGCACCAGCCCTGGAGACAGAAGGACCTCAGATACTTAATAATTATTTAGCTGTGTGACCTTAGGCAGGTCACTTAACCCCATTACCTTGTAAAAACCAAAAAAAAAAAGTCAAACAGACTTAAATATGAGCCTCTATCAAGAAGGACAAGAGGAATTTTCTTCTTCTCCCAAACTGTCAACAAAAGACTGAAGTGAAGATTTTTATCTATAGTCCCAAGTCCTGCGGAAAAGATAAAACACACAGTTACTGGTGTAACATCAAGAGGCAACATGAAAACAGGATGTGTAGTAGGTGCCTTGATGCTATACCAGAGCAAATTAAGCAGCATGAAGTTAACCATTTCCCCGCCAAACTTGAGTAATCATGTCCTGCCAACTTTTCAACTGGCCAGGAATGGAGAGGGGTGAGAATGGAGTGGGGGCGAATACTTATTGTGGTTTTGTTCTGGTAAATAAACAAAGCTAGTTTTGTTGTATGGAGGAAAACTTATTCTGGGTTGTCTAGTTCATGCTCACATATATAAACTCCCCCCTCCCCCATCTGACATTTTTCCTTTGATTTGGAGGAATTTCTTCCTTTTTCAAAAAACTTCCACACTAAGTTTTAGTTCAAATAAAACAAATGCTCAAGACAGATCCCCTTCCTCCAATGAAGTTCAGCTGGTATTTCAAGAGTTTCAAATAAAGACAATACAACATTTCCAGACTTTGAAATGTTAGAATGAATCAAGAGTAATTTTAAAAGGTCTATGTGGAGTCAGTGAACTGGGATCTTGCCCTGGTTCCCCAGAAATGTGATGATCCTGGTCTCTATTTCCTCATCTGTCAAAAGAGGGAGTTGGATCTAGATGATAATGAACCTTCTAGCTCTGATATTCCATGTTTAATGTTCAGGTATCTTTTCTCAGGAAAAGTTTGGAATAACTGTACTCACCTTAAATCCTCTTAAGTGGAGAAAGGAGTGACAAAGAAAAAAGGAACATAGGAAGGAGGAATGGATGACCATCGAGGACCTGTAGCAACAACTCTCTCCCCTGTTGCTTTTGGTAGTTTGCTTGACTGGGGTCCACTCTTTATAGGGGATGAATGTTAGTAATGCTTGAGGGAAAAAATGAGCATCAAATTAGAGATTTCCCTGTCCCTAGAAGCATGTAAGCAGTGGCTAGATGACATGGTTGTTGTTGTTCCTTTGAGTCATTTCAGTTGTGTCCAATTCTTTGCAGTCCCATTGGGGTTTTCTTGGTGGACATACTGAGAGGTTTGCCATTTCATTCTCCAGCTCATTTCACAAATGAACAAAGTGAGGCAAACAGGCTGGATCTGAACTCAAGGAAAATGAGTCTTCCTGGCTCCAGGTTGGGTATTGTGCTCCCC
Organism: Macrotis lagotis; assembly: GCF_037893015.1. Lineage (NCBI taxonomy): Eukaryota > Metazoa > Chordata > Mammalia > Peramelemorphia > Peramelidae > Macrotis > Macrotis lagotis. The sequence continues at coordinate 646,110,333 of NC_133666.1, read as the reverse complement.
AGATGCCCAGCTGATCAAACCAGGGTTATTTATTGGAGATTCCTACACTGCAGAGAATGAGAGAGTAGACCAAAAGACAGAGATCCAGAACTGGATACATATTAGTAGTCATCTGGTACAATTCTCTCATTTTAAGATGAAAACAACTGAAAGAATTGATAAACCTACTGTCACAAAGGTAATAAGAGAGCTGGCTAAGCCCAGGACCTCTGTCTCCAAATCCAGGGTCCTGTCGAGCCTCAGATTCATTTCTAGTGTAGCTGTCTCCATAATGCCCCTCCTCCCCTTGGGGGGGGGGGTCTTCCTCCGCATATGGTAAAAGCCTTGATGGCAGGGAGTGCCTCAATTGAATTTAGATGCCAGAGCTTGTCTCAGGGGTCTGCACACAGTAGGGACTGAATTCCAGTTTAGTAGTTTCTTCCAGATGCAGACTGGCACCTGCTCTACAATTTATAGTCTTAGAAAGCAGCCTTGTTCACTAAGAGGTTCAAATCATCAATTAAGGACCATTTATTTGTTAATGCTTCTGTATCTGGCACTGTGTTCAGCACTGGGAGGTACAAGGAAAAGGTAATACAGCCTCTAACATGGAGGAGCACCATGGTGCCCAGTCACCAAGCACATAGCACACAGCAAGTCATTCCTGTGTCTCAAGCCCTGTGCTAAGTGCTGGGGATACCAGTGAAGGGGAGAACATTCTCTTTTTTCTCACCAAGTCCACATTCCAACGGGGAGAAGAAGAATCTAAACCACTGTGTACATACAACTGTAATTAAAGTGTAAATAATGAAGTACATCTGGGATAAAAGAAGGTTATTTCAGAAGGAGCCTGGAAAGGTCTCCTGAAGGTAGGATTTGAACTGAGTCTTGCATAAGAAGGTGAGAAAGGAGAAAATTTTAGGCATGGGGTACAGTTGAGAAAAATCATGAAATCGGGAGATGGAAGTAGGCCCGTGTGATTGTTGTGCAGTGCTAGAAGGGCAGTGAAGCAGAAGAATGGAAGGCTAAGAAGAGGCCAGGCTAGGATAGGCTTTAAATGTCAGACAGAAGGTTTTCTTTTTGATCTGAAGATAACAGAGAGCCATTTGCATAGAGGCTCTCCAAGTCAGAATCTGGAGTTAGGAAAATCACTGAGTGGAAGATGGGCTGGAGTCCAGTTCACAGATTATTGCAATAGTCAAGGCAGGAGATGGTACCCATCTGCACTGAGGTGGCAGCTGTGTGGAAAGGTGACATGTCCAACAGCTATGGTGAAGGAAGAAACAAGATTTGTAACTGGGTTTAGATGCAGCGAGGAGTTGAAGATGTTAGCTGAGATGACTAGAAGGTGGTGGTACCCTCTACAGTAATAAGAAATTTGAGAAGAGGGGAGAGTTTTGTTTTGATATGTTGGCAGGGGGTCAGGGAAATTAATGAAAGCTGTTTTGAACATGCTGAGTTTGAGATGACAATAGGATATGTACTTTGAATGGCCCAATAAGCAATTGGTGATGTGAGACAAGATCTTGGAAGAGAGATCATGGCTACATCTATCAATCCAGGAATTAAATGTATAGAGATAATTTAAGCAAAAGGAGTTGATGAGATTGCCAAGTGGAAAAGTATAGAGGGACAAGAAAAGAACATAGTATATCTACTCTTAATTGGTATGACATGGATGAAAAACCAGCAAAGTTTTTAAAGGTAAGAGAACTAAGAGAGAGGAGTTATGAAAAAGGAAGTCATTCAAAAGAGGGTGACTGATAGGGTGAAAGACAGAAGAAAAGTAAAGAAGAATGAAGACTAAAAGTTATTAGATCTTAAATTAAGAAACCATTAGAAGAGAGCAATTTCAGTTGAATGATAACATTAAGATATCAAATTGCAGAGGATTTTTAGAAAAGAATGAAAAAAGAGGAAGGAGAAACATGGTTTCTAGATGGCTTTTTCAAGGAGTTTAGTAGAGATTCAGGACAATCAATGACAGACATGGTAGAATCTAGTGATAAAGGTTGAGGAAGACTTGTATATGTTGCCAGTATATGTCAAAGGCAGGACTTGGACTCTATTCTTCATGACTCATAGCTCTCTATCTACCATACCATACTAACTCTCTGACTGTCAAAGGAAATTTTAGACAATCTTTTATATGGACAACTAAAACTGGACTAAAACTGGAGAAAGGGAAATTCAATTCAACAAGCATTCACCCAATACTTATATAATGACCCTTTAAGGTTTACAAAGAATTTTCTTTAGTGCAATTACATGAAGTAGATAGTATAAGTATCATCCCTTTTGTTATAGACCAGGTGCTGATGTTCAGAGAGATGGTGAAAGCTGATAGGTTTGGGAAATGTAGGACCAAAACAAAGATTTCCCAAGTTTCTCCATGTCCTAAATTCTTTCCACTCTTGCATAGAATGTTCTGTGTAGGATACAAAAATGACATGGTTCCTTCTTCAAGCAATTTAAAATGTAATGGAGGAAAAAACCCACTGATCTGAGAGTCAGGAGATCTGACCCAGGACCTAGCTCTGCCAAAAACTCCAAGACCACATTCATATTAATTTCCCCCCTCTTTGGCTATCAATTTTCTATTTGAAAATAAGGGAGCTGAACTAAATGATGCTATCAGTCAGCTCTCTAAAAACGTGGGTTCCACAGTCCCTACTTAGCTGACATTCTGTTCTTTGAATAGCTGCTGACAAGAGAAAACCTGCGATTTATTTGACTCCAATAAGCATTTATCATCTTCTATGAATCAGAGCCAACAATGGACAAAAAAAGAAATAGTTCCTGCCCTCAAGAAGCCTACATTTGATTAGTCATCCTAACCCTGAATTCAAGGAAAGAGAAAAGGAATTATGGAGGAGGAAAAACAGAAATTGAGGTTTGCTCCAAGTCCACCATCAGCAGCGGCTAACAGACATAAGCACTGAATCCATGTTTTTTGAATTTCATTTAATTTGGGAAAGGATAGACTTTAGTTAATAAAGAAGATGGAAGAAAGAGGAAAGGGACTGAAGTATACTAAAATATTTATAGTTGCTCTTTTTGTGCAAAGAATTGGAAACTAAGGAAAGTACTCATCAATTGGGGAATGGCTAAAAAAGTTATGGTATATATTATTCTATAAGAAATCACGAAGAGGATGGTTCTAGATAACTTGAGTAGGCTTGTATAAATAGATGTAGAGTGAAGTGAAGAGAATCAGGAGAAAAATTTATATAATAACAATAATGTAAAGATAGTCAACTCTGAATGACTTAGGAACTCCAATCAAAGCAATGACCAACAAACTCCAGACGATTTATGATGAAACATTCTGCCTCTCTCCCAATAGATGATGGACTCAGAATGCAGACTGAAGCATATGGGGGTTTGGGGAGTGGGGTAGAGAACAGATATAGCCAAGGAATTAATTTCTTTTGCTGAACTATATAGGTTTATAAATGGATTTTCCCTCTTGCTTTCTCAAAGGAGTGGAAATGGGGAGAATGCAAATAGCAGCAACATTTAAACAGTGCCTCCTCTGTGCCAGGACTGTCCTAAGTAAAAACCTTGCAAATTCCCTTCTTTGATTCTCACAATAATTCTAGGGGTAGATGATATTAGTGACTATTTTATAGTTGAGGAAACTGAAGCAAATCAGAGTTCAGTGACTTGCTCAACATCACAAGCTAAGTATATGAGGTCACATTTGAACTCATCTTCCTGACTTCAGGTTCAAGGTTCTATCCTCTGTGTCACCTAGCTGCCCCTCAAAATAAAGTTGAATTTTTTAAAAAAGACTCAACAGAGAATCCAGAAAATGTGTAGTGAAAGGGGTCTACAAACTACTGAATGTTACCAGCATCAACTTAATTCTATTGCAATTCTATTGCAATTCTATTGCAAAGCTTCTTTCGGATGGAGGGAAAGAAAATATATTTACTAGATTATTCCCCAAACAGATTTATGACAGAAACTCAGAGTCAGAGGGGCTCTCAGAGCATCTTTAGTTTGATATATACTTAAATAAGAATTCATTTCCCCCCATCGAGGAGTCATGTATCTTTACTTGTAGCCCTCCATAAAATGAAACAAAATCCACTGCTTCCCAGCCCACTCCTCCATTCCACTATGGGGCAAGGCAACTCTAATGGCTAAAATTTTCCTTGGGGGTGGGGAGTGAGGAAGAATTCTGACTTTCTTCAACATTTACTGATTGTTCCTATTTCTCTCCTCTGGGGCTATGTGAGTACTGAATAAACTACTTCTGATTATGGATTATGGACAGTTCTCAGAAACCATAATCACCTGGGTGTCCTAGCTTTCCCATCCTTTGTAATCCTGAGTAAAAGTCTCTTTCTGTTCAAGTCTCTTTCTGTTTAGCACAGGTTGTCTTACAAAGTACCCAGCAAAAAGGAACATTTTGTGAGTCAATGTATTATAGAGTTATATGATATTCCTTCTCCCCAATGGGAAAAGCAAATTAGAGTGAATTTCTGCCACAAAGTTTGCATTCTTAGGGAAAGAACAGTCCATTGCTTTCTGGCCTTTCCCCTGAAATACATGCCTGCCATCTAAGCAACTGTAACAGCATGTGCTAAATGAGATGGTATTTTGGGATTCTAAATTTGTACCACATGCCATACTCTGACAATGAGAAGTTTCCAAGGGCTGCAAAATCTTCCTCAGTAAGCTGGAGAGAGCAAATGCCAGCAGCAGTGAAAAAAGGTGGGAGGGAAAAAGGAGTATGCAGTAGGCCAGAGGGGTCTGGAGAAGCTCTCAGAGGCGGAAAATGCCAGTTGGTGATCCACACCACGTGATAGTCAAGCCAGGAATGCCACTACTGCAGGGCTGAGGAATGCAAGCTCGTCAGGACAGGAGCATGAGACAGCTAGATACTCACTCAGTACAGCCAGGAGAGACTAACCAAAAATATGTGGTGCTCACATTGCTGGCTGACTAAATTTAGAAAAAGCTAACTATCTGGAGAATGTGAACGAGTAAGTACTGTTAGAAGTAGCCTAAGATATCTGGAAAGTGTTCTCTCTCTCTCTCTCTCTCTCTCTCTCTCTCTCTCTCTCTCTCTCTCTCTCTCTCTCTCTCTCTCTCTCTTTCTCTCTCTCTCTTTTCTCTCTCTCTCTCTCTCTTTTCTCTCTCTCTCTCTCTCTCTGTTTCAGCAAAAGACTCAATATTTGGGGAAGTCACATTTATTCCTATCCCTCCAAAAACATTATGATTTTTTAAAAATATTAAATCAAGTTAGGCTGTATTGTAGAAAAAAAATCATTGAACTTAAGTTCAATTCCAAGGTCATATGCTTTCTACCTGTGACTGTATACAGAACAATATCTCTGACCCTGAGGTTCTTTGTTATTAAGTAAGAATTACACTTGAACTAACAGAAAGAAAAGGGGCCCTAGGGGTGATCTAGTTCATGCTTTCATTTTATAGATGAAAAAACTGGGAGCCACTAACATGTGAAGATGCAAAATTTAGATAAAGTAGTTCCTGTCTTTCCCTTTTCTATGGAGGGTACCACCATCATTCCAGTTTGAAACCCTAGTGTCCATAAATCCTAGGAGTAAAAATAATGGGTTTAGAGAGGAAATTACCTTAGTGGTTATCAAGTCTAAAGTTCTTATTTTAGATATAAGGAAAGTGAGCCCCAGAGAAGTAGTGACTTGCTCAAAGTCTTACAAAGCAGTAAATGGAAAAGTCAAGATTTGAAGTTAGGCTCTCTGACTCCGAATCATAAATTCCTAACTGGGAAGGACCTGAGAGATCACCTACCTCAACTTGTACCTGAACAAGAATTCTTTTAACACTGTATTCCATAAGTGGTTACCCAACTTTTTATTAAAGATTTTGAAGAAGGGGAAGCCTACTACCACTCCCACACCTAGCCCATTCTCTTTTAAAGACAGCTTTTCCTTGTTTCAAACTTAAATTTGATTTTCTGCAACTGAAACTGAATGCTCTTCACTCTGCCCTCTAGGGGCAAGCGATGTAGGCCAATCCACTTTCTCCTGCCTTTCAAAGACTTAAAGAGAGCTATCTTGGTCTTCCTAAGTTTCTTCTACAAACTAATCATGCCCAGATTCTCATATGGCATGAACTGGGGACTCTCATCCAGATGCTCTTGAAATTGTCATTGTCCTTTTTAAAATGCAGTATCTGAAATGAAACACAAAGATGATCTGATTGGGTCAAAAAAAAAAAGTGGTGCTATCACCTTTCTAGTTCTAGACATAATTCTTAAAAAAATAGGAACTTATATGCCAAATAAAAAATGAACATTTTCATATAACTATACATATAAATGAGTGTGTGTGTGTGTGTGTGTGTGTGAGAGAGAGAGAGAGAGAGAGAGATCTAGAAATATCCATTTTAATCAGTAAGCATTTATTAAGTGTCTACAATGGTCAAGATCTTGTGCTAGGTGCTGGAGATACACAAAGAAGCAAAGACAGCCCCTGCCCATAAGGAGCTCACAACTAATGAGGAGACAGCATGAACACAAGCTCTATACTCAACAAACAGGAAATCATTAACAGAGGGAAGACTCTAGAATGAAGAGGAATTTGGGAAAAGTTTTCTATAGAAGTAGGATTTTAACCGGGATTTAAAGAAAACCAGATTCTAAACATGGCCAAAACTAAAATAGGAAATTTTGTTGCAAATTACTTTTTGGACATGTGCAGTTTTAAAATGCTTTTTCAGTACATTTGTTTATATTATTTTTGAGCTTGTGTTTACAACTTATATGGAATTCATCAATGAATCTGTGTTATACTGGCTTAGGATCATTAAAGTATAACTCTTGCCCCTTATAGACCTTCTAGTTTTTTCCTAATTATTGGACCTCTATTAAATAGCCTTTTCTGTTACAATATCTGGTTTTTGCTTGCTCAATTTTTTCCCTTGAATTTTGCTTCTCTTAGCTGTATAGCTCCAAGACCAATCTCTGCAGGATGTCAACCAGATATACCAGTCAATCATTCTCTTGGACCCTGCCTCAATGAAGTTCTCACTGTAATATTTCATCTCCAAATGGACTCTGAAAGACTCAGAAGAATCTGGTTCTGAATAATTTTGAGGGGGGAATGATGTAGAGGAAAGATGAAGAGAATTGTGAATGTAGAAATTGGGTGGGGTTGACTACCACCTATTCTTGAGATGTAAATTGACTTGAAGTAGAGAATTATGACTGTAATAGAAACAATTTGTAATCTTAAAGGCTGCTCAAATTAGGTGGAGAACCCCATTACCATTGATCACTGTTTAATGTATCCTGATCTCCTTAGATTTTACCAATTTGTGGTCCAACCAAGGCTGCTTGGCTGTTTGTTCTCTCTCTCTCTCTCTCTCTCTCTCTCTCTCTCTCTCTCTCTCTCTCTCTCTCTCTCTCTCCCTCTCTCCCCACCCCCATCCCAGCCCTTCCTATGTCTTGTAACTTTTTTAATAAATTTTTGTTTTGTTTCCAAAAAAGAAAAAAAAGAAAAACCAAAGAGGTCTGTAGGTAGAGATGAGGAAGGAAACCATATCAGGCATGGTAGACAACCAGAGAAAATGGAATATCTTGTTCAAGAAACTAAAGGAAGCAACTGTTACTGGATTACAAAGTATGAAGTGGGTTCATATGTGTACAGACACAAATTGAGGCTGATGATCTCTCAGGTCCCTTTTCTTCTAACTGCCTGTCTCACAAAGTATAAGGCTAGAAAAGTAAAGAAGAAATGACACTAATGGCTTCTAATGCCAAACAGAAAATATTGTATTTGCTCTTGGAGGTGACAGGAAGGAATTTACTGGGGAGGGGGCAAGGAGGGAGGGGATGCATATGTGACATAATTGAGCCTTTGATTTAATGGGCTGCTATAGGGAGAAATTTCTGGCAGAGAGACCAACCAGTAGGCTATTGCAAAAAATCCAGTCATGAAAAGATGGGGGGCCTGCACAAGGTTGTGCCAGTGCTGGGGGAAGGGAGGGGGTGTATCCAGAAAATGTTTCAGAAGTGAAATCAACAGCACTTGACAACACATGTGGGGAGGGCTGAGTAAGAGAAAGTGGGGAGTCAAGGACGACACCTAAGTCTTAAGCCTGGGAGAAAGGGAAGATGATGGTACCTTCAAAAGGAATCACAAAGTTTGGAAAAGTAGAAGATTTAGGGAGAATGATATTAAGATCAGTTACTCACATGTTGAGTTTAAGATGTCTCCAGGACATTCCATTTGTGATATATAATAGATAACTGGAGAGTCAAGACTGGATGTCAGCAGAGAGGTCAGGTTTGGATAAGTAAAGCTGAGAATTCTCAATATAAAGATGGTAATTGAATTCATAGGAGCTGTTGAGATCTTCAAATTAAACAGTATAAAGAAAGAAATGACTATGACAGAACCTTGTGGGATAGCCACAGTTAGCTGGAATAACTTTGATGAAGATCCAGCAAAGGAGATTATAAAGAAGATTATAAAAGTAGGATAGGACAGGAGAGAAGAGAGTGTCAAGAACAGTGATCACAGTATCAAAAGCTGCAGAGAAGCCAAGGAGGACTTAAGGCTGTAGCTCTCTGAACTTTGCCATCACATCCCTCATCCTCCTGCATTATCCTGCAAGATCACATCAATCCTGGAAATCATACCTCACTGGGAGCCCTGCTTCTGGGGTGCCTCACTCTAAGTGGGAAGGATGCAGATGGAGAGGCATTTCTAGAATCTTCCCGAAAGAGGGTGCTCAGACAATCCTTCTCATTTCTTACTTGGCTGCAGTCCTCAACTTTGCCACAAAGTGACCCTTGTCAGGTAACTTTCCACTCCCACTTTTTTTGGTTTCTTTTTGTGCTGTCCTCCTTGAGACTAGGGTCTCTATCTGTCTCTGTCTTTGTCTCTTCTCTGTCTCACTTGGTTTCTCTCTTTCTGTCTCACTCTGTCTTCTATCTTCTATCTTCTATCTCTGTGTCTCTGTCTCTGTCTCTGTCTTTGTCTCTGTCTTTGTCTCTGTCTTTGTCTCTCTCTCTCTCTCTCTCTCTCTCTCTCTCTCTCTCTCTCTCTCTCTCTCTCAGCTTTTAGCACAGTACCTGGCACATAACAAGTACTTAATTAGATGTTTATTGACTGAATGCTTGACTGAAAATAAAGAAGGCGGTCCATGAAACTGCAAGTCTTGATTATGTACAGTTTGCTTTTCTTTTAAAAGATATAATAAATTTTTTACAGATGAGATCAAAACAATCCATATCCATATGAAAAATTGTTCTAAATCATTAATTATTAGAGAAGTGCAAATTAAAGCTTCTCTGAGGTACCACCTCACACCTCTCAGACTGGCCAATATGACCAGAAAGGATAATGATCATTGTTGGAAGGGTTGTGGGAAATTTGGGATACTATTACACTGTTGATGGAGCTGTGAACTCATACAACCTTTCTGGAAAGAAATTTGGAACTATGCCCAAAGGGTAACAAAAATGAGCATACCCTTTGAGCCAGCAATACCACTACTGGGTCTATACCCTGAAGAGATGATGAAAAAGGGTAAAAACATCACTTGTACAAAAGTATTCATAGCAGCCCTGTTTGTGGTGGCAAAGAATTGGACATCAAGTAAATGTCCTTCAACTGGGGAATGGCTTAGCAAATTGTGGTATATGTACATCATGGAACATGATTGTTCTATTAGAAACCAGGAGGGATGGGAATTCAGGGAAGCCTGGAGGAATTTGCATGAACTGATGCTGAGCAAGATGAGCAGAACCAGAAAAACATTGTACACCCTAACAGCAACATGGGGGTGATGATCAACCTTGATGGACTTGCTCGTCCCATCAGTGTAACAATGAGGGACAATTTGGGGCTGTCTACAATGGAGAATAGGTATTTTTTTTTTTTAGGTTTTTGCAAGGCAAACAGGGTTAAAGTGGCTTGCCCAAGGCCACACAGCTAGGTAATTATTAAGTGTCTGAGACCGAATTTGAACCCAGGTACTCCTGACTCCAAGACCGGTGCTTTATCCACTACGCCACCTAGCCGCCCCTTGCAATGGAGAATAACATCTGTATCCAGATAAAGAGCTGTGGCATTTGAACAAAGTTCAAGGTCTATTACCTTTAATTTAGAAAAAAAAAACCAGATATCTTATTGTCTGATCTTGTTATCTCTTATACTTTATATTTCTTCTTTAAGGATATGATTTCTCTCTCATCACATTCAATTTGGATCAATGTACAACATGGAAACAAAGTAAAGACTGACAGATTGCTTTCCATGGGGGGCGGGGGGGGGGAAGTAAGATTGGAGGAAAAATTATAAAACTCAAAATCTTTAATAAAAGAAAAAAATTTTTTAAAGATATAATAATTTTAAAGAATAACCCTGAAAGTTATTCCATTCTTCTTTTAGGCTTTCCTTCTGTTCTCTTCTATGAATTTTAAAAATGCTTCCAAGACCCTACTTTGTTCCTTTTCTTTATCTTTTTAAGAAGCCCAGCTGGCTTCACCCTTTCCCTCTTTCCCTTCAAAAAAACAGAAAAAAAAAAGAAAAAATCTTTCTAACAAGAATTCCCAGTTGCCATTATTCACTCCATTCTGATATCTTATTCCTCCCCTTCCCTCTCCCTACCCTTACAATGGTCCATTTTAAAGCACCCACCTTTCCACTGGGCTCTCTGAAATACCTCCTTCATATGTAATAGACAAGCTTTCATCTTAACTCTCTTCTTTTCCCATTCTTCCATCCTTTGGCTCCCCCGATTATCTTCTGGTAACTGCCCTTTCCAGCACTAACTTGACTTTCACTCCTTCTTGTGACTCACTCAATTCATATGAATCACCGCATCAAAATTCTGGCAGTTGTTTTCCATCAACCTTTTTTTTTTTAGTTTTTTTTTTTGGCAAGGCAATGGAGTTAAGTGACTTACCTAAGGTCACACAGCTAGGTAATTATTAAGAGTCTGAGACAAGATTTGAACTCAGGTCATCCTGATTCCAGAACTGGTACTCTATCCACTGTGGCACCTAGATGTCCCTTTATCAGCCTTTTTTGACACTCCCCTTTTTTTCCTCAATAATTCAATGCTTGGCTCACAGTTTCTTTTCTTCTCAACTCATGTCCTTATACTAGAGAAGTTCAATATACAACTCGATACTCCCTCAAACACCAATCTCATAATTTCTCAACTCATTCATTTCTTTTTTTAGAAAGATTTTATTTATTTTGAATTTTAACAATTTTTCCACTAATCTTACTTCCTCCCCCCCCCCCCCGAAGGCATTCTGGTAGTCTTTACATTGTTTCCATGCTATACATTGATCTACTTTGAATGTGACCAGAGAGAAATCATATCCTTAAGGAAGAAAAACAAAGTATAAGAGATAGCAAAATTATATAATAAGATTTTTTTTTAATTAAAGGCAATAGTCTTTGTCTTTGTTCAGACTCCACAATTCTTTCTCTGGATACAGATGGTATTCTCCATTGCAGAAACCCCAAAATTGTGCCTAATTGTTGCATTAATGAAATGAGTAAGTCCATTATGGTTGATCACACCCCCATTTTGCTGTTAGGGTACACAATGTTCTTCTGGTTCTGCTCATCTTGCTCAGTATCAGTTCATGCAAATCCTTCCAGGTGTCCCTGAATTCCCATCCCTCCTGGTTTATAATAGAACAATGGTATTCCATGACATACATATACCACAGTTTGTTAAGCCATTCCCCAATTGAACAACATTCACTTAATTTCCAATTCTTTGTCACCCCAAACAGGGCTGCTATGAATATTTCTGCATATTTTGCCCTTTTTCATAATCTCTTTAGCATATAGACCCAGTAGTGGTATTGCTGGATCAAAGGTCAACTCATTCATTTCACATGACTTACTCCACCACCTCAACTCACAAAAATGGTGCTGTCCTTAATCTTGCTATCTTCCATATATGCACCATTTCAAGAATTATGAAATTCCTTTATTTGATCAGTTTATTGCCATTCCAACTCTCCCTCTTCCTTGAAACCCAAACCATGTTTTTTAACCACACCTTGACCTCTAAATCCCTTGTCCCCCAGTTCTCTCCCAGGCCATCACCTCTCTTTCTTCTCTAGCATGTACCTTGGTGTTTTGAAACAGTTCAATTCAAGTCTTCTTCTCTTAAGTCCCTTGTCACCTTATTGTACTGTTGATCTGGCCCTGCCATGCCTCATTCTCAGACCACTATAACCATTCATTGTCTTTACATTATGCATATAGTAAAAGTATGAGGCTGGAGAAAATCATAAAACCATGCTAAGTCCACTATAAATCTGTGCTGCATAGTCTCAACTGGACTCTCACTGTGACAAGGTAAAAATTCTTTTATTATTCCCTAATGAAATCACTATCCCAATCACTACAGCAGATCTTCCAAATTTTTTTCAGCCATCCTCAGATCTCTCATGGCTTCCCCTATCCACACTCTTTAAGCTAATCAAACAATACCCCTACTAGATTTATACCCCAAAGACATCAAAGAAAGGAGAAAGACTCATAGAAACAAAATTATTTATAGCAGCTCTTTTTGTGGTGGCAAAGAACTAGAAATTGGGGAATGATTGCACAAGTTATGACATATAAATGTGATAGAATAGTACTGTGCTTTAAAAAACTGAAGAGAATGGTTTCTGAAAAACCTAGGAAAACATGAAATCATGCAGAATGAAATGAGCAGACCCAGTAGAACAAATTATAAAATAACAATATTTTAAAAACAAACAATTCTGCAAAACTTAAGAACTCTGATCAATGTAATACTTAACTATGAGTCCAGAGGACTTGTGATAAAACAAGGCACTTATCTCCTGTTAAATACAGACTAAGGCTTTTTTTTTGGGGGGGGGTCACGGACAAAGGAAGGATTTGTTTTGTTTGACTACACATGTTTGTTATGATTTATTTTTCTCAATGGAGGGGAGAGGGAGTTGGGAATGAAAGGAGGATTTTTGTTGACTGAGAATTTTTAAAAAACCCACCCACAAAGATGAAGGTGTTACAAGAGAAGTCAGCTTAACATTAGTGACCTATAATTGAAACAATCTATTTCTGCTCCATTTACCCTCTTGTCTTTTCCCCACTCCTCCCTATCCCTGTACAATCACAGTGGCTTTTAATTCTTCCTTTCCTTTTGGTTTTCCCTTGACAGTAGCCCTCCAACTCCAGAATTTGTATTGCTTATGACTACTCCTTCACTGATCCTTCCCTTTTAGAGGACATTAGGGTTCTGAGATAACCTTTGTCTCCATAACCCCATTCAAGTGTAAATAACTCTTCATCATATATAACATGTAGTCCCTCCCAGCTGATTAGATGTATTATCCTTTTTTATGTTTCTATTGACTCCTGTTGTTTTCATTTCAGAGTATCTACTTAGTTCTGGTTTTTTCAGTAAAAATGTTTGGAAGGTCACTATTTCTTTAAATAAAGATCCATTTTTTCACTTCTAGGATTCCGATATGTTTTGCTGAATTGTTTATTCTTTGTTTAAGTCTTTATCTTTTGCCTTATGGAATATCATATTCCAAGCTCTCTTCTCCTATAAATGGCAGGGATCAAGTCTTGGGTGACACTGACAGTGATTCCTAATTTCTCAAATGCTATATTTTTAGTTGTTTTCAGGCTATTATAAATATATTTATTTCATTTTTATGTATTTACTTGGAGCCTTTGAATTTTTACTATAATGTTCCTGGAAGTTTTCATTTGGAGATTTCTTTCAAGTTTACTGGAGAATTCTTTCTCTTTCCACCTTGTCTTTTGGTTCTAAGAAATCTAGGAAGCTTTCAATTATTATTTCTTGATATATGGCATCTAGATTTTTTCTGGTCATGATTTTCAGGTAGTCTGATGAACCGAGAAGCTAAGTAGTATAGGAGGATAAAATGCTAGACTTGGAGTCAAGAAGACTTCAGCTCAAATTCAGATTCAGATACTTATTAACTGTATGAGCCTGGGCAAGTCATTTAAATTCTATCTACCTCAGTTTCCTCAAATGTAAAATGGGGAAAATAATATTACCTGACTCCCAGAGTTGTGACAATCATATTGCAGTGTACTAAAATCCCCCGATGAACTGTTTTCTAAAGATGCCCCTTCCTCAAAATCTTGTAAAAAAAATATAGCCTAGGGTTGGTATATGGAAGAGGAAGTCTCTACTTGAACCTGATTACCCTTCAGAGTTCCAGAGTCTCAGTCAAGCAAACTCCAGATCTTTGCCTGTTATGGAGTGAATCTAGGCTATTTCATCCACAGTAGTAGCCACCCAGTGACAACCAGAACTGTGAATTAGTACTTTCCACTACTGCATGAGGCTGTTTCTCATTTCATACAAAACTTAAGTGACTTGTCTCATTTGGTTCTCACAACATTCCTGAAAGTTATAAAGAACTGAGATAATACTCTCTGATTTGCAGATCAGGAAGCTCAAAGAGGTAAAATGATTTGCCCTACACCTTATACCCAGCAGGCATCAGAACCTGGGCTGGAGATAGTTGGCCTTGTTATGGTTCAGGATCTCTTCCTCACTGATTCTACCTAAATGATCTCTGTTTAAATGAAATCTCACCCTTTGAAGTCTTCTCCAACACAAACTTGGAGCACAGAAGTGTTTCTTCAGAAGTCTATGTGGAGACCTGATGGCAGTAAATTTCTGGTATAGTTTCCCCTAACCCTTAGAACTATTTACTCTAGGTTGAACTTATTAACCAAGTAACTGAGCAAAATACGGGAAAAGGACTTACTTTTTTCCTACACTAGAGAATAAGAGGCATTTACTTGAATTCTGAGTCTTTTTAAAGTTTTCCCTCTGAGGAAACTCATAAGTCTGCAGGAAATACTATCCAGGGGCCAGAAAACCCTGAATTCAGGCAATTCAGGGAATCTGCTTTTAATAAAAGACAACAGATTCAACCAGATAACAGCCACAGGAAATCTTGGAGTCCTTGGGCTTCTAGAGGTACTAAAAGTATGGCATTTTTAGAGGAACTTTTTTCCATGACACTCTATTTCAAAAAAGAGGTCAAGAGACCTTTTAGTCCTAGTCCTATCACTGGTTTGGGAAAGTAATTTTCATTCTTTGAACTCAAGAACTGTAGTTTCTCCAAATGTCAAATAGACCAGGTGATTCAAAAAGTCCCTTCCAGTTCTGTTATTCTAGATCCTAAAGGTCTTGGAGCCCTGACAGCCTGCATTCCCTTATAATCAAGGCCCTTTCACTTCTTACATTTCATGATCTTAGTATGTTACAAAGATATTCCAGAGTCCAGATAAAGAATAGAAACTAGGAACCTATCTGCAAGACCGTGTGCTATTTTCTGTATATAAAAATGTATGTTCTGAGTCACTAAAGCTAAAACATTGAGATCAAGTTCTCCTCTCACATCATCCCATCTTAACTCTCCATGCTCCCCAAAAGCCAATGAGAAAAGCTGAGGAAGAGCAGTGTAATGATTGGTTTAAAATAAATACATAACATTTGCCTTAAATTAATCCAAAAAAGAATTTAAATAATTACTGCAGAGTGCACAGAGCTAGATAGATGATGGGGAAAGTCAAATAAAGAGAAGCAGGGTTAGTAGAAAGAACCCTGAATTTAGAAACAGAGGAACCAGGTTCATATCCCAGTCCTGCTACTCACTAATTGTACAACCACCAAAAAGTCACTTGTCTTTTTTATGACTCAATTTTCTCACCCACTTCCCCCTGAAAGGATCTAAAAGGGATCTTCCTGAGATCATTTTAGAGGGAAACAGGTTGGGGAGAAGAGTAGGGGAAAGGGAACAAAAAGCCTATGGCAGGCAATAGGATTTGACCTGAGGGAAACAAGGGAAAATAGGGGGCTGAGGTAAGAAGGGAGAACATTGCAGAAATTATGAAAAGAGACAAAGTTAGGAGATAGAGATGGAGTTTTAGGAGAACAGCAAGAAAACCAGTTTCACTGGATTGTAGAGAACACAGAGAATAATAAAGAGAAAGAAGCCTGTAAAAGTAGGTATGAGCCAAGTTGTAAATGGTTTAAAATGTCAGACAGGATTTTTGTATTTGATCCTGGAGATAACAGAGAACCACTGGAGTTGACTGAAGTGGGGGCAAAGAGTGACTTGGTCAGATGTGCACTTTAAGAAAACCTCAAGAGCATTTGGCAGCTGAGTGGAAGATGGACTAGATAGAGAGAAACTTGAGGCAAGAAAACTAACCAGGAGGCTTTAGTAACAGTTCAGACATGAGACAATGAGAACTGTACCAGAGTGGTGGCCATGTTTATGGAGAGAAGAGATGTTAAACTAGAAATGACTTGATAAGGAATAAGTGCAAGAGAAAAATCAAGGATGACAATGAGGCTGTAAACTTGGGTGAATAGAAGGATGGTAGTACCCTCAACTGTAATGGGAAACTTGGGAAAAAAGGAAAGTTGATAGATAATAAATTCTGTTTTGGACATACTGAGCTTGAAATGTTGACCTTTTTTATTGGAAATTCAATCAATGATGTGTAATAGGCAGTTGTGATATGAGATCAGATTTCAGGAGAAATGTCAGGATTAGACTGATAGATTGTTCTAGCCTGTCAGACTGTTCCTTTGTTTCCTTTTATGGATCATCATCCATACACCTCACATTAATTGTGTATGCTAATGACCCTTGTTTATTTTCTTTTCTGTCATTTGGTGACTTCATCAGTTTCCATGGATTTAATGATCATTTTTATGTGGATGAATCCCAAATTCATATATGCAGTTCTAGTTTCTCTCCTGAGCTCCATCTGACAACTGGATATTTTAAACTGGTGACTAATCTATTGTTGCCAGTTGTTTCAGTCATATCTGACTCTTTATGATCCCATTTAGAGTTCTCTGGGCAAGATACTGGAATGGTTTGCCATCTTTTTCTCCAGCTTATTTGACAGATAAGGAAACTGAGGCAAACAGGGTCAAGTAACTTGCCCGGAGTCAAGTAGATAATAAGGCCAGATTTGAATTCAGGAAGATGATTCTTCTGTATCCAGGCCCAGCACTCTATCTATGGTACTACTGAGTTGCCTACTCAATATTTTAAACTAGTGACTATCCCATAAGCATCTCAAATTCAACATGTGCAACATTCAATTCTTTTCCCTCAAACCATTCCTCTTTGAACTTTCCTACTTCTGTCAATCATTCTGTCAACCACTATGCTTCAATTCTCCCAGGTTTGCAACCTAAGCATTATTCTTGTCCCCTTCACATTCTGCTTCAACCCTCACTCATTCCAATCAGTTGCCATATCTTATCATTTTTATATTCATAATTTTTTTCATATCCATCCCATTCAATCTACTCAGACAGTCCCCACCCTAGTTTGGACTTTCATCATCATTTTAGGTTTGGGTTCTTACAGCACACACCTAAATTACCTCTGTGCCTAAAAAGACTATTCCCTCTCTGGTCCTGTTTCCACACAAATGACAAGGTAAGTTTTCTAAAGTGTAGGTATCAATACCACTACTGGATCTATTCCCTGAAGAGATGATGAAAAAGGGTAAAAACATCACTTGTACAAATATATTCATGGCAGCCCTGTTTGTGGTGGCAAAGAATTGGAAATTAAGTAAATGTCCTTCAACTGGGGAATAGCTTAGCAAACTGTGATATATGTATGTCATGGAACACTATTGTTCTATTAGAAACCAGGAGGGATGGGAATTCAAGGAAGTCTAGAGGAATTTGCATGAACTGATGCTGAGCGAGATGAGCAGACCCAGAAGAACATTGCATACCCTAACAACAACATGGAGGTGATGTTCAACCTTGATGGACTTGCTCATCCCTTCAGTGCAACAATCAGGGACAATTTGGGGCTGTCTGCAATGGAGAATACCATCTGTATCCAGAGAAACAACTGCAGAGTTTGAACAAAGACAAAGACTATTACCTTAAATTTAGAAGAAAAAAAAAACCTGATATCTTATTGTCTGATCTTGCTGTCTCTTATGCTTTATGTTTCTTCCTTAAGGATATGATTTGTCTCTCATCACACTCAATTTGGATCAATATACCATGGAAACAATGTAAAAACTGACAAACTGCCTTCTGTGGGGGGGGGTTAAGTAAGATGGGGAGAAATTGTAAAACTCAAAATAAATAAAATCTTTAATAAAAAAAAGTATAGGTATGATGCAGGGAGTTATGGATATAGAAGATGTTGCAATTAGAAACAAATTTCGGAGCCTTTTAACTGTTAAATTTTGTCTAGTGAAGGAATGTTATCTGTGCTTGTGATATGAATTGACTCCTATTGTAAAGGTAAATTTGTAACCTCTACTCATTTCCTCCTCTCCTGTTTCCAACCTTTACCTGACTTTAGTCATGTAGAGAGGGAAGGGATTTCCCCTTTGCCCAAATTCTGCCCAGGAAGTGGGCAAGACTATAAAAGTCTGGCCTAAACTCCCCTTGAGGCCTGCAGGCTCCCTGGAGTCTCAGCCTAGTCAATTCTCCTGGTTCTCTCTCTCACTTCTTCACCCCACCTTCGCCATACAAGGATGGGATCAAGCTCTCTTTCCTTAAGGTAGCGCCACGTGCTGCTGGACTAGGCCCACTAGAGAACTATGGGCCTTTGCCATGTAGCCAGACTAAGCCAGCCTTTATGGCTCTCGCTTTCCCCCATCACATTCAGCTCAGTCAGGTCTCCTGGTTATTTTCTTTTTCACTTTCTTTTTCCCTCTGGCACCTGGCTTGGTCCTTTGATATTTAACCTGTCCTCAAACTGCTTACTGAGTCTCCAAGAGAAGAAAAGCTGTTAATCTGCATTCTTTGCTGACTTGTATAATAAAACCTGAGCAGTTTAAAAACTTCAGGGCTATATGTGACTTCACTTTCAAGACTTCTCAATCTTAAATTGGTGACACCAACCCCAGCAACAGGTAAAGCCAGGTATGTCTATAACTTACCAACTCCAGTGACTCCCTAGTGCCTCTAGCATCAAACAGAAGCTCATCTGTTTCATCTTTCCCACCTTTGACAATCTGCCCCTCTCACAACTCCCCTAAACTGCCTTTCCAACCTTCTTATACACTGGTACTTCCTCCTGAACTCTCTAGTCCTATCAAATGGTCATCTTGTTGCTACTTGTAACTATCTCCTATCACCTAACCTCTGTACTAGTTCTCTTCCATGCTTGTAATGCATTCTCACCTGACCTATAACTCTTAGAATCCCTTAAAAGCCTTTACTAATCCCTCAATTGCTAATTTATCTTGTATCTCTGTTAGGACAAAATGAGAATATTTATGGAAAGTGCTTTTCATACCTTACTGTACTAAAAAAATGCTAGCTATTATTATTATATTTATTGTATGTACATGTATATACATAGAAAGCAAGCTCTCTAGGGCATGGAATCTTTCATTTTTTGTCTTTATAGCTAAAGACTATTTGGTATATAATATCACTATTTAATAAAAAGTTTGCTTACTGATTTAGTAGTAAATCATAAAATGTGTATTGATTACTTATTATTATATTATAATAATATAAGATGCAGTAGGTGAGGTATATCATAAACAAAATATATACACAAGTAGGTATAAAACTTTTTTTTTAGGTTTTTGGAAGGCAAATAGGGTTAAGTGACTTGCCCAAGGCCACACAGCTAGGTAATTATTAAATGTCTGAAATCGGATTTGAACTCAGGTACTCCTGACTCCAGGGCCGGTTCTCTATCCACTGCACCACCTAGCTGCCCCTAGATATTAATTCTAAATGATTTGTGAGTAGGGCTTATTTTAAAAATAAACTAAGGTACAGAAATTTATTCAAAATCATAGAGGGCCAAGATTTCAACCTCGATCTCCTTGTTTCAAGTATAGAACTCCTTGTACTATAATATATGAATGAAAGGCTGTGCCCAAAGTGCTATTTGAAGTAGATGGAAGAACAATATTTGTAGCTGGAATGATCAAGATAGGCTTCATGGATATAATGGCACTGGAATTGGGTCTTACTCAATCTGAGGTAAAATTAATTAAAACATAGTATCCAGACCAAGTGAAGTAATAAGTGCCACTTTATTCTGACTAGACTATACCTGGAGTTCTGTTACAACTCCAGAGAATGATAAACAAAATAATGAAAGATGCAGAAACTGTCATGTCAGTTCTAGAAACTGAAGATGTTTAGTGTGAAGAAGAGAGGACTAAAGGGAGATAGAGCTGTTGTCTCCAAACACCCCAAAGATAGTCCTGTGGATCAAGGAATAGACCTATTTATGAGAAGCAGAGCTGGGGTCAAAGGTTGGAAGTTACAACAAGACAGATTCTTGGCTCAACATCAGAAAAAAATTTCTAATAATTAGAGCTGTACTACAATGAAACAGGATACTGGTGAGGTAGCAGATATCTTTAACACCGGAAAGAACTAAGCAGAAACTATATGGTTTTCTGAGAGGGCTAGAGAAGGGACTCTTGAATCAAGTAGAAGCTTGGGCTAATGAACTCAGCAGGAAAACCTGAGTTTAAATCTCAGCACTACAACTTATTTTCTTTGTAACTTTTGTAGAGTTAATTCACTTCTCAAGCCTCAATTTCCACATCTGAAATGATTGCTAAATTCTTTTCTGGCTCTATATATATTTGTAACCCTATGAAGAGTAAGATTTTAAGAGAAGACTGGGGGGATATGGGGGGGAGGGAAAAATGAAGTGGCACTCCAGTTGATAAGAAACAATATAAACAAAAGCATGGGGGTAAGAAAGTACAAGATGGTCAGTTATTCTTTTAAAAAATCTTTCCCTAGGTATGCCAAAAGCTAAACCAGATCTAGACCATTTATAAAATTTGTTTCATTCTTCATTCACACACATACATGCTTGACCAAAATCAAAGCCACATCTCCTTTGGGGGAAAAAAATCAGATGGTATTTAAAAGAAAAGGTTATACTATTGGGGAAGGGAACTTGTTTACTGCCACCAATTACATACAGAAAACCACAGACTCCAGTTGCTAAAGGTTAGGCCCAATGTGCAGGTAAGGAGTAGGAAAGGGGGAGGCAAGGAGGAGGCAGGGGAGTGTGGAAGGTGGGAGAAATGAAGATCCAGAGAGATTTCTGACTCAGCTGAGCTCACCCACACACAGTATCTCTGTCATCAGAGTGTAATGAAATTACAAATTGAGACAGATCAAGTGTTTCTGCATAAATAGGAAGGCATTTTGCCAAACAGAATTGGAGAAGAGCTAACCAGGACTTCAAAGGTCAGTATAATGTCAGTAACTCCAGGACATGCAAATAAAATGTGGTTTGGAGACTCCTAGCCTGTTCAGATGTAATGAGAGACAGACCCATGGTGTGTATATGTCATGAAAGATTCCCTAAATGTGAAGGGACTTTAGAGAGCATCCTGTCCCAAAGAGAATCACCCAATCTCGAAGCTTGAAGCAATTTCATATCTAAGAAACTTTCGATTACAATCCCAAAAGGTATTAACCTTCTGGTCAAAGATCCAGGAAAAAGATAACATTTTATAGGTCCCAGGCAAACTTTGAATAGTTTTTCCTTGAAAGAGACTTGTGTCAAACAGAACCACCATGCTTTCAGTCCTGCAGGTTCATAACTTCACCATTATTCTCATTTTCCCTCACCTCACTTATCCAGTCAATTGCCTGGATTCACAGACTGTCCATTCACAGTCTCCCCACCTTAAGTCTCTCTCCTCTCCAAATTGTCCTCCACTCATCTACCAAAGCTATATTCCTAAAATGCAAGTCTGACCATGGCACTCTGGGCTTCATAAATGCCAATAATTGGGGCAGCTAGCTGGCACAGTGGACAGAGCACCAGCCCTGGAGTCAGGAGGACCTAAGTTCAAATCTGATCTCAGTCACTAATTACCTAGCTATGTGACCTTGGGCAAGTCACTTAACCCCATTGCCTTGCAAAAAAAAAAGACCCTAAAACAAATAAAATAAACAAATGTCAATAAATTCCAGTGTGCTGCTGGTATCAAATACAAACTCTGACTTATAATGCCCAACCTAACCTTTCCTAGTTTAAGAATTACAGTCCTTCACATATATCAGGGGCTAACCAAACACAAACATTCCTACTTCTGCAGTCTGTCTTCCAAGCCTGATATGCCCTCTTCCTCTGCCTCTTGGAATCTTCTCTATGAGGCCTTTCTCAATTTCTGCCTCTACACTACACTTCATCCTCCAAACTAATGCTTCCCTCCCCAAATGCCCTTTTGTTAATTTCTTGTAATTATAAGTATGAATATTGTTCCCTTGAGGGCAGGGACTGTCTCATGATTGTATTTGAATACCCAGGGTGCAAGCACATAGTAGGAGCTTAAGAGATGCCTGATGACTGATTGGCTAATTAAATCTGCCTTTATAACTTCCACCCATTTTTTTTTCTCCTTTTGCTCTCTGGAGTCAGGTAGTACAATTTCACTTCCATATCACAGGTCTTCAAACATGTTTTTTAGACCTTTCCCCATTATCAGCAACCCTCTTCTGGATTTTCTTTAGCTTGTTAGTCCCTCTTAAAATGGGAACAGTATGCCACCTCAAATTTTTACTTAGGTGTGATCAGGTGAGCATGCAAAGAAATTATCACCTATTGAGAACAGGATGCACAATTCTATTTATATACTCTAAGGTCACATTGGGCTTTTAAGGAGCAATATCAGACTGTTAGCTTATATATACATGTATATATAGAAATAAAAATATGAATATCATTTAATAAAGAAGGGATACTTTGCTGAGATGACACCTAACTAGATGGACCACTGAGTTAAACTGTTAATAATATAAATATGTTGATCAAACACTGCAGATGCTAAATGAGTTGTGCACAGAATTGACAAGAAATGAATGGGAGTTTAGCATAAAACTTTGAGTGATCCCAGTCTGCACATTGCCACAAAAACCTATCTCTTAATTATTTTCCTAATGCTGCTTTCTAGCTGCAAATCGTGGAATATCATGCTCCCCAAAAAAATCATAAGTGAAAGTAACCCAAAGGACATTTTCTGTATAAATAAGTGGTGGAATATTATCAATGATGATTTGAACATGGAAAGTGTTATAAAGGATACACAGGAACTCACAGTTTTGTAGCAAGAATGAGTGAAAACAGACAACTCGAGTTTTGAGACAACCACAGATAGGAGTCTAGCATACTGGGTAGATTACCTAGGAATATTAATAAAAAGACATGGACAATAACTTCACGGACTGAGAAGTCATAAATGGGATGCTCTCTGTACTGGTGGAGGAAGCATTCATATCAATGGTCTAACAGATCCAATTATCTGATAATAATTTCGTTTCTCCTCATCAGGAGAAAGTAGTTTTCTTGACATGCCTAGACAATCAGTCAGTAGCCCTGGCTTTGACATTAATTTTCTCTGTGATCTTCAGTGAATTTCTTTCTGTGGTCTCAGTTTTTTCCTCTATAAAAATGGAAGGGATTATAAAAGAGGCCCTTCCCCTGGGGTTTTTGGATATATTTTGGGACAAGGAAGATCTGTGAACTTGAATGGTGAGATTACATTTTTAATTTCACTAATCTCTAACCAAAATTTAGTATTTCCTTCAACAATGATTTCTGAGGGGTGGGTGAAAGGTAATTGGAATTAAATGACTTGTTCAGAGTCACACAGTTACTAAATGTCTGAGGCTGGATTTGAACTCAGGTCTTCCTGACTCCAAGACTAGTGCTCCATCTACTGCACCACTTAGCTTCCACAACAAAAAATATTTTCTTTTTTTTTTAACAAGATTTAATATACATTTATTCTTAACATGTGGAACATATAAAGATTTTATACTGAATAAATGATATTCATTGAGCCAGAGGAAAAGGAGGGATTTGCATCAAGTTTTTTCTTTTTCCTTTTTCAGTTACATTACCTTGAAATACAAATGTGGATTCTCATCACTGAAAAATCTTTGAAGTTGTGTTTCTTCCTTTTTTTCTGTATATTTCTATTTTTGTCTGTACTGATAACCATTTTCTAAATCAATCCATACACACCCATATATTTCCACACCTTGATTCATGAAGCAATTGTGATTGGCTACTCTCCAGAAATAGAGCATGACTTTATACATACAGAAACTTGTACATTACCCTCGGTTTGTTTTTGTTTTGTTTTTGTGTTTTTTGGGGGGTTTTTGGAGATATGGCCCCAATGAAAAAATATATAAAATAAAAATTTTTTAATTATTTAAATCAACCATCACTTTGTAGTTACAATAAAAAATATTTTCTAAACAAAAGTCATTATTCATAGGCATCTATAGGTTTCCCAGGCTGCTAAAAAAGATCCAAGACACATTCAAGAAGTTAAGATCGTCTTGCTCTAGATGATCTCAAAGGTTCAAGTATAATATCCTATATAACTATTGATTTTTAAGTATAGGTTATATCAACCCAAAGACTGGCCAAAGTCAACTGACTCAGGACCATAGGCTATGAATTGCCCCTTAGGCAGAGGACATGTCTTCTGTGTTGGGCAGACCAGTCAAAGTTGGTTATAGGTCCAAAAACTAGCATTTATACATATGGAAACTTTTAGAGTAGACTGCAGAATTGCAACTGCAGAAACATCACCTAATGGCAAAGGGTCTACTGAGATCAACTCTCAATTTAGAACAGAGGTTCTTAATCTTTTTTGTGTCTTGAACCTCATTTGGGAATCTAGTGAAGCTTACAGACCGCTTCTCAGAATATTGTTTTTAAATACATAAATTAAAATATATAGTATTACCAAAAGAATCAATTATATTGAAAAGTTATCAATCTTTTTAAATAAATTTATTAACTTCAATTTAAGAATCCCTATTTAGATAAATTATATATAAAAAATATATCAGTGGAAAGCTACTTATAAAATCATAAAATGTAAGACCAGGAAGGGGCCTTTGAATCTAAAATAGCAGAGTTAGCCATAACTTTAGAACCCAGAATAGTAGAAGTGAAAAGAACTTAGAACTTTAGAACATAATATTAGAGCTTTAAGGGACTTTCTAGATGATCTAGTTCAACTTTCCATTTTACAGATGGGGAAGTCAGGTAGGACCCAAAGAATGATTTGTCTAAGTTCACACAAAGAATTAGACCTGGGAGCAGGCTACAGATCTTCTGACTGGAAGTCCCAGGTTCATTCCATTGCAGAGTATCCCCTTCCAGCCTCAGACAGAAAGGAATCAGCAGTTCTCTCTGAACAGCTTCTATCACACACTCATTTAGGGAAATTAATTTTATCTTTTGTAAGCTAACTGCAAGAGGCTTCAAGGAAGCACTTCAACATTTTCTTGGAAATTTATTTGTTTTTTCAAATAGGACTAACAAGAATTTTCCTCAGACCTGGCTGGCAGCTTGCCAGACAGAGCCAACTGTACTCAATCCCAGCACCCTCTCTCCTCCCACATTTCTCCTGTGTTGCAACAGACTTGGAAAGAACCTCCTTCAACTGCATCAGGCCCTGCAACAGGGCAGGGCAATGTCAACTGGAGATTCCCAAGAACTCTGGGTTGACTGAACTAGACCCCAACCGGCTCCAAGGAAAAAGCAGGTTTGATTCCCAGCTGCCCTTGAGAAATCTGCTGCTCCAAGGCAAAAGACAATACCCCTGAAACAGGCTTCAGAATGGGTGCCTGACAAGAGTTACAATTAGAGTTTACTAGAAGCAATATTGCTTTGTGTATTCTGAGTTATCTAAGCATTTCACAAGAAAGGGCAACTAGGAAGGACAAATGATTACAGAACTCATGGCACCCCACAGCTGGAAGAGCCAATGGAACAGAAAATGTCAGAGCTGGAGGGGATCTTAGTACCTAGGTCATAAGATTTATATTTCTTGGTTCCTGTTCTGGGCAGAGCCATAACATAGACATCGGTACTTAGGATACAGCAGAGCTGAAAAGGACCTTAGAAATCAACTCAATCCAGCCTCCTTTTTTTACAGATGGGACCCGGACACATCCAGAGAAAGTAGGGAATTTGCCCCAAGTCCCACAGCATATCTGTTACATAGCCAGCCCTGGAATCTGGAACCTCAGACTGGTGCTCTTACTGCTATAACCTATAACCTATAGCCTCTAAAGAACTCAAATATTTTTATATTTTATTGGTTTTTTCAAAATACTTAACTCCCTTTCAATAAACAAATTAAACAAAAGACTAAAGAAAAGCCATAGCTAGCACAAGACAGACAGAACCTGCCCTGTGTTTCTCTCCCTCCCACCCCCAGCTTCAGTCCCCCATTTGGCTGCTGGTGCAGACACCTGTCTTGGGTAATAAACTTGAGACTAACATATCATATCAAACTGGCTGCTGAACTGCATACGGATGTAAAACAAAGGAAAACCATGACCAAGTTTAAAACAGGTAGGCGAGGGGAGAAAGGCCATCCCTTAACCATATAATTACAAAGCCAATATTATAGCTTGAGGGGGTAGACTCAGGAGAAATTTAAGAAATGTTCTTCAAAGGAATTCAACAGGTCAGCAAAGCTTATCAGACTTCCAGCAAAAAGACCACGCTGAAACCTGGTAGAATTTCACTTCAATCTAAAGGGTATTTGGATGGGATACCCTTTTAATTTCTTTCTTCCCACAGCAGTTCACAAGATAGTTGTTAAGAATCATTTACACAATCTCCACATCCACATCCCATTCTGGAGATCTGGCCTCTCCTGCCTTTAAGCATTCAGGGGGTGATGTGACACCTTGGCTGAGCAGCAGTCTGAAAAGGCACAGTGGGAAACGCGGGCTGGAAATGAGAATCAGAAACGTCTACATGCAGGCTTACCTAACAAGGGAAGAATTCGGCCTGTTAGTTAGTCTAGACTGTGGTGTTTCTGGGATTTGGGTAAGTGTGGGCCAGAAATAATAGACTATGATGGTTCTGGCTGCCACCTTGTGGCCACTACTCAGCCAAAAAGGAGGCTGTTCACTAAAAAAAAAAAAAAAAAAAAAAAGTTTCACAGTTGTTTGAAATTATCCTGGACTATACGCTTGTCCCATTCCTTTGGCCTACAGCCAATCCATCCCCCCCACCCCATCCTCAGAACAGACAGAGGGCGTTTATCTTAGAATGACAGAATTTTAAAGTTGGAAGGACTAAAGTTGGTAGCCAACTAGTCCAACTCCTCTCTTTACAAAAGAGGAAACTGCGATGTATAAAAGAAGAGGCACAGAAAGCAAAAGATCATAATAGCTGAAGCCATTATCATCATCTATTTAGAATCTATAAAGTGCTTTAAGGGATGTTTTCCAAACACCTCATTTTATCCTCAATATCTGAAACAGGTGCCATTATCATTCCCATTTTACATATGAGGCTGAGAAAAGGGAAGTGACTTGCCTGGAATTGCTAGTAATTGTCTGAAACTGAATTAGAACTCAGGTCTTCCTTACTCCAGGGCCCAGCGTTCACTAAGGCTCTTGAAGGCTTATAAAGTGTGTATTGTTTTATATGATCCTCACAAGCACAAGAAGATCAGCACCACAGACATTATTGTCCTCTACAAATGAGAAAACTAAGGGTTCAAGAGGGTAAGACTCATCTGGTGCTGTTTACACTCTAGTACATTATTTAAGATTGAGAGGCCAGATAATTTCCAAATCTTCATTTTATAGTTGGAAAAAGGAAGGAAAAATGACTTAAATTCACACTGAAAAAAGGTAGTAGAGCAAGGTACTCAAATTCAGGTCTCCTGAATCTCAGTGAAGGGCTCTTCTCAAAATCTTTACTCAATTCAATAAAAACAAATATTTATTAAGTTCCTGCTATGGCAAGACACTGTATTAAACAATGAGGATATAAAGATGGAAAAAAAATACAGCTTCCACCCTCAAGGAACTAATGGACTCCCAAGAGTAATAAAAACAACTCCCCAGATGGGGCAGAAGATTCAAAGAGGAGGAGAAAAAAAAAACACTTTTCTGCTAGAAGACTCAGGAAAGCCTTCATGGAATGATAGCCAAGGCTCAGCGGGATATGGTGGCAGCAATGCACACCTGTCATCCTGAGGCCAGAGGATTGCTTGGGCAGAGGCAGAGAGTCTACAATTAAGTCTGGCAGAGCCCCTAAAAGGGAGGGAGGAAGAGAGTATGGCCACCACGCTATGGGGCACATCAAAACCAGTGAGCCAATTGGGATGGAGTCAGCACCCCGGAATAGGTGATACCCTTCAAGTCTGGGAGACACTGGGAAGATTTGGCCTGGAAGAGGAAAGAGAAAGAGAAGGAGAGGGGCAAAAGATATCATGGACCTTACTGATGGATTACTACTTCTCTAGTAACAAGAAGAAAGGACTCTTCTTTGGGTATAAGTTAGACTAGATCAGCTCTGAGATGTCCTTCCAACTCTGAAATTCTGTGAGTCTGAGTCACTAAAATTATTTGAGCACAGAAGTGACATAAGATTATTTTGACAACTGTGCAGGACTAGAAATAAGAGAGACTGAAGGCAGGAAAACCAGTTAGGAAGCTATTAACAATACCTGCTGAGAGGTATTGAAGATTTATACTAAGGTGATATGAAAGTGAAAGAGATACTGTCCAGGTCAAATGAATGCACAAACACAGCAGCAAGTAATAATTCCTGATGCTTACATAGACTTTTTTTTTTAGTTTTTTTTGCAAGGCAATGGGGTTAAGTGGCTTGCCCAAGGCCACAGAGCTAGGTAATTATTAAGTGTCTGAGGCCGGATTTGAACTCAGGTACTCCTGACTCCAGGGCTGGTGCTCTATCCACTGCGCCACCTAGATGCCCCCACATTGACTTTAAGTTTAGTTTCAAACATACATCATTTCTTGAGCAGCTACAATGCAATTTGCCCTATCCTGGACAGTGGGCATTCAGCTGAGCCCTAAATCCATATACTTTTGGGTTCCATATAATACCTGTTTCACTCTGGGATCTAAAAAAATTCCTTGGACAGTTATATCTCTCAAAGGGTTATATGTTCCAATAGTTTTTAATGAAAAACTTTAAATAAAAGAAGGAATCTCTGCCTAAAACCACCTATGACTCCCAAGATATTTTGCAATCTCATTCACAAAAGTTTAAACATCCCCAATTCAGAACATTGCCCATAAATCCATATAAGAAAGAAATACCATACTGGGAATTAGACCATCTAATTCTGATTATGGTACTGACCTGATGGAATGGGACAAGTCACTGACTCTCTCTGTACCTCAGTTTTCTCACCTGTAAAATGAAGACTTGAACTACTACAACACTAACATTCTAGAACTCAATGACTATAAGGCCTCAGTCAGAGAAAGGCGATACAGCAGTGACATCTAAAGGCAAAATGGATATATTGCATAAAGTTAACAATAATCATATAATATAAACACTGGAAAAGATTTTGGGGATCATCTAGTGCAACCCAATTATTTTACCAATCGGGATAT
The DNA here is from genome assembly GCF_037893015.1 of Macrotis lagotis. NCBI lineage: Eukaryota > Metazoa > Chordata > Mammalia > Peramelemorphia > Peramelidae > Macrotis > Macrotis lagotis. The sequence goes on along the minus strand of NC_133666.1, from coordinate 646,080,924 downwards.
AGTGTAAGTTAAGTGAAAGAAATGGGGCTTAAATCCAAGTTGCTTTTTTTTGTTTGTTTGCTTGTTTGTTTTTTAGGTTTTTGCAAGGCAAATGGGGTTAAGTAGCTTGCCCAAGGCCACACAGCTAGGTAATTATTAAGTGCCTGAGACCGGATTTGAACCCAGGTCCTCCTGACTCCAAGGCCGGTGCTTTATCCACTACGCCACCTAGCCACCCCCTAAATCCAAGTTTTCTGATTCCTATGTCCCAGTGCTCTTTATTCTACACAAACACAATTGAGTTAATTTTCCCAGAACAAACCCAAGATTGTAGATTTATAGGCAGATTCTATTTGATCCTCAAAGAGCTTTCTCTGGGGGTGGCTAGATGGCACAATGGATAGAGCACCGGCCCTGGAGTCAGGAGGACCTGAGTTCAAATCCGACCTCAGACACTTAATAATTACCTAGCTGTGTGGCCTTGGGCAAGCCACTTAATCCCACAAAAAAACCTTAAAAAAAAAAAAAAAGAGCTTTCTCTGCTGCAGCAGGACCCCTGTGAACAGGCACTTAGGAATATCTCACATTAGAAAAGCAGGGTGCATCCTAGAGTTTTCTCCTTGAGAAGGACAAAGAGGGAGTATTACATGGGGGAGAGATACCCTTGGAGAAGAAACATCAGACTTACGAGTCAGTAGATTCACGTTTGAGCTTCTCTTCCACCTCTTAAGTGTCTGGAATGCCAACCTTGACCTCTCAGACTCCGTGGAGTTCTCTGGAAAATGTGTCTGTAACAGGCATATATGGGAAACAAGAGTTACATGATTAAATAATATCCAGACTGTTTATTTCACAAGATATTAGTATTAGCTCATATTCTTCTCATCCTCTATAGTTTACAAAGAAATTTCCTCATGGTTCTGTGAGATATGTATTGTTTAACAGTAATATACTTACTTTATGGATCATAAACCCAAGAATCAGAGGTCAAAATGTTGCTGTTAAGGTCAGAGGTACTGATTTTAAGACACTGTCAAAAGACATTATAAAGACATTATTCTAGAACTGGAGTCAAATAAACCTAGGTTCAAGCCCTGGTTTAGCCACTTTCTGACTGTAAACAAATTGCAACTTCTCTGACTCTCCAATTTCTTCTACTAAAAAAAAAAAAATGGGTAGAATAATACTAGTACTACCTACAGCTAGTTGAAAGGACAAAATGAGATATGTAAAAAGGACTTGCAATCAATCATAAAACACTATAGGGGGGCAGCTAGGTTGGGCAGTGGATAGAGCACTGGCCCTGCCTGGAGTCAGGAGTATCTGAGTTCAAATCTGACCTCAGACACTTAATAATTACCTAGCTGTGTGGCCTTGGGCAAGTCACTTAACCCCATTGCCTTGCAAAAACAAAAAAGCACAATAGAAATTTGTTCTAATATCACAATTTTGTGTATGGGTACATCTGTGTCTATTTTTAACCCTATTTGAAATGTCAACTTAGGGAAGGACCATTTGATTAGGCTGGGCCCTTGTTCTCATTGGTTTCCATTCAATGAGAATATATTCAAGGAAGAGCTCATAGGGAACTCAGATATCTATCTAGTTCAGTTCCTTAATTTGACAGATAAGGAACCTGAGGCCCAAAGAGGATGAGGGACTTGCCCATAATCATGGTCATAGGAAGGTAATGGATCTGGAATCTGGACCCAAATTCAGTGCTCTATCCACTACACTGCAATATTTCTATCTCTTCAAGAAGCTTTTTTTTTTCCTATTGCAACAAAGAACAAGAAATCAAGGGGGTGCTCATCTATTGGGGGATGGCTAAACAAACTACTGTTTATGCATGTAATAGAATATCATTGCACTGTAAGAAATGACAAAATGAAATGTTTCTGAACAATCTGAGAAAACTTGTATGAACCGATGCATTGTGAAGTGAGCAGAATGAGGAAAACAATTTATACAAAAAGATTAACATTGAAGGAAAAAAATCTTTTTGGAGGAGTTGAGAATGTTCATCAATGCACTAGATAACTATGATTCCAGAAGATAGTTTGTTCCCCACCTCTGGCCAGAAAGGTGATAGACTTAAGTTGCATGATAAAGTATCAGATTCAGATAATGTGGGAATTTGTTTCTCCTGACTGAGTATCTGTTACCAGGACTCAGTTTTTCTTTTTTTTTTTTCCTAATTAGAGGGTAGAGTAAGAGTAAAGGGTGAAGGAGATAGAGATAGGATAGAAAAAAGAAAAGCAAAGAAAGATGGTTTTTGAGGCACCTTTAAAAAAAAAAACTCAGAGAAAAAAGGCTCAAAAGAAGCCCAGACAAGCAGAGCAGCTAAATAAGGGCTAGACTTATCATATAAAGGAATAGCTGACCTGATGCACATTATAGTCTGTAAAACACTCTCCATATATTACCTCACTTTATCCCTACATCAGAGGCTATTATCATCCTCATTTTAGAAATGAGGAAACTGAGTCTGAGAAAGGTTAAAGACTTGCCCAGGGCCTCACACATAGTGGCTGAGGAAGGATTTTAAGAGTCAGATCTTGACTCCAGCTCTACCTGGCTTCCAAGTTCCACATACAATCCTCTTTTTCCCTTTTATTATGAATATGCACTTGGTGTTGAAATTCAGAATAAAAAGAAAACAGGAGTTGGCCTCAGTATCTACATTATGATTTCTCCCTGTCCTATAGCCTTTCTGGAAAGCAAGCACTCACACCACTGATTCTTCTTAAGCCATCAAAAATTCCCAGAAACTGGAAGTAACCGGCCAAAAGGCAATTCCCTGCTATCATTCCCTGGGGTTGCTCCCAGCAGTCTTTGGGTGGAAGGCATGGGAATGGAAAAGGTGTGACATATTCTCAGTGTAGCTTTTGCTTTAGCTATAATGCCTACCAACTCTCCAGTTGGCTGGCAGAGGACAGATTCCTGTTCCCATAGCAATTAGGCAAAGAGTTCAGGGAAGTGAGATTCAGCCCACAGAAACCTTCTCCCGCCCCGGGGGAGGGCAGGGGAGGAGGAGCTTTCCTGGCAACTGGCAATTAGCCGATGGCAGACAGGATTCTAGAGCTGTGCCAGCTGAGGTTCTAAGAAGGAGAGGAGGCCTGGGGGCTTAGAGGAAAGAGTGCTGGGTTCAGAATCACAGGATCCAAGATCAAATCCTGCCTCAGACACTTAGCTACATGAATATGGGAGAAGTAACTTAATCTCTCTGTCCCCCAGTCTTCTCATTTGTAAAATGAGAACAGTAATATGTTCTACCTCACAAGGCTACTGTGTGGAAAGTGCTTAATAAACCTAAAAGCATTTTGTGAATATGAACTGGGCTGTTGAGAATGTGATGCTGCAACCAGCGTAAGGAGGATGCTGGGGAGCCCTGAGAGGTGGGCTCCTCTCTTCACCCAGCCTCCTAGACCACTTGCCTGTATCTCATCTGTATACTCAGGAATTTCCTTGAGAACAGAGACATTTTTGTGTTTGTATTTTTGGGGCCTAGCCAGGGTCCTAGGCACTTAAAGAATAACTGTTGAATTCAACTAAATATTAGGTCCCAGGTTGTAACCATAACATTTTCAAAGATCATTTTACTTTGAATTGAGATATTACAGAAGACAACACTGCTAAATTAAGAGTTCTGGGGCTATGAGCCAGTGACACAAGTTCCCTATTCCCATTTTTCTTCCCAAAGAGTCCTTATCCAGGATAACTCTGGATAGGATGTAACCAGTACATTAGTTATCAATCTCTAATATAAAACCCACATAGAAGTTGGGAGTGGGGGGTGAAGAAAAAAACAGGAATCAATCAGCTCTGGGCCCTTGGAACAGCTGACTCCCAAAAGCAATGCCCAAATGGTAAAGTATCTATGGGCTACTTTCTTTCTTATCATGCCTTTCCTTCCAGAGTCTTGTTGGGCATTACTGGCACCGATATAAACCAAACTCCCTCATCTGGAATGTGTTCTCTCATCTCTCCCTACTGAAACCCTCTCAAGTTATGGGTTAGATACCGCTTCTCCATGAAGCTTTCTTTTGATCTTCCCCCAACTAGAAGTGATCATAAACAAGAGAAGACAATTAGAGTTGGAAGGATCCTAAAAAGTAAGTGATCTAGTCTAATCCTTTCATTTTATATGAAAGAAAACTGAGATCCAGAGAGGGGGAAATGATTCACCAGTGGTCATGAAAGCCATAACAGGAGGAAAGCAGGATTGGAACTATCCCTCTCAAATTTTCTTATTTTGTTAGATTTTGATTTTGCCCTTATCACATTGGATCTTTTTTTTTAATCATACTTGCCTCAGCCAACACCTGTGGCAGCAAGTGCACAGGAGTAGCAAAGTGGTACAGTGGATGGAGCATTGGGTCTGGAGTCCATAAGTCTTTAGCTACTCAGATCCTCATTATGTCACTTAACTTCTGTCTGCCTCAGTTTCCTCATCTATAAAATGGGAATCTTTGTTATGAGAAACAAATGAAATTATAATTGTAGAGAACTTTGCGAACCTTAAAGCATTATATAAATGCTAACTATTATTGCTGTTGTTATTGCTATTTATAGAATGTATTATCTCCCAGTAGACATTACAAGCTCCTTGAGGACAAGGACTGTGTCATTTTTCTACCTTTGCATTGCCAGTAGAAATTATTGAGCCTTAGTGGGTGCTGAATGTAACAATTTAAAGAAAGTATTAAGTCACTATTCTGCAAAGCTTTGATCCAAGCACAGAATGACAACATTAAGACACTGGGTCTTATTCTCCAGGAGCTTATAGTTCGTGACAACATAGGTCTAATATACAATATCATATGACAGATACATTAGAAAGATGAAATAGGTTTATGTGAAATATGAGGGGAAAGGTAGTTGCTGACCAGGGATACTTAAGTTCATTTGTATTGCAATGCTTATGATAAGATTTTGCAATGAAAATAATCAGAATTTAATAAAGATAAAATAGAAGATTTCAGGCATATGGAATAGACTGAGCAAATGCAAAGCTAGGGGAGGGGAGGATTAGGACTTGTTCAGATGACTTGATGTGAGTTGTTAATGAAAAGGAAGAATGTAAACTAATTCTCCCTTTCATTAACTCCATGCATTAAGCAAAAATTGAGAGGGTCTTGAATGCCTGGAAAGATAGCTTCAATTTTGCTCAGTAGGCAATTAAAAGCCTCTGATAATTTTTAATATTATTTTATTAATTCCATTACAGATAGTTTTCAATATTCATTTTTGTAAGATTTTGAGTTCCAAATTTTTTTCCTCTCCTCCCCCTCCCCAAGACAGCAAGCAATCCAATAGAGGTTATATATGTATAATCATGTTAAACATATTTCCATATCAATTGTGCTGTGAAAGAAAGTCAGAACAAAAGAGAAAAACAAGAAAGAAAAAAATAAATTTAAAAAAGTGAAAAAGTCACTGATGATTTTTTTTTATTTTTTTAGGGGTTTTTTTTTTTTTGCAAGGCAAATGGGGTTAAGTGGCTTGCCCAAGGCCACACAGCTAGGTAATTATTAAGTGTCTGAGACCGGATTTGAACCCAGGTACTCCTGACTCCAGGGCTGGTGCTTTATCCACTGTGCCACCTAGCCGCCCCCACTGATGATTTTTGAACAGAGTGACACAACTATTTGATGAAGAAGAAAGATAATTTTATTTAGTTTTTTTAGTTTCTTATTTAGCATTTTACTTTTCCCCAATTACATATAAAAACAATTTTCAAAATTGAGTTCCAAATTCTCTCCCTCCCTGACCTCTTATTGAGAAGGCAAGCAATTTGATATAGGTTATCACCCTGATGTGACAGATATTTCCTGCTGACCTCTAAATTGTTTTAGGCTAGAAAATCATTTTACTCTCTCCTTTTGTGGGTTCTGCAGTCCCAGAATTTGTTTTAGGGCATTATTTGAAGGTTTGGGGGAAAGCTTAGGTGAGTTCCTGTCTTTTCTCCACCACCTTGGACTGGAACCAAGGAAGATGATTTTAATAAAGTATTGTGTTTCTTGCATATTTGATTTGTTTGATATTATGCATTATCACAATATTGAAAAAAACCAACAATAATCAGGTTTTTTTTGTTCCTTTAAGGAATTTGTCACTCCCAAATGAGTTCATTTCTTTTTACCTCTATAGCTAGTGGACCTCTCTAAAGTGAACATTTGTTCTCCAAGGCAAGGGAAATGTAAGCTGTGGACTTGCGGCCAAACCTGACGCTGCAGGATTATAAATATTAGCATGATCATCTTCAATTTCCTTGAGATATTTGATGTGTGAATTCAGGTAGAAATAGAAACACATTTCCTGAAATTCATTTCAAATCCATCTGGTTAACCAGTCCAACCCCTAAATCCCAACCCTCTCCTCTAGCATCATACAAAGTAATAGCTCCTGTGTTCATAGCAGGAAGAGAAAATCTATTCCTTATAGCAGTGGTTTATTGCTCAGATTTTCCAAGGGTCACCCCAGAGCTCTATGTGGTAGTCCAGTGATGTTGTCCTAAGGCAATACAAGGGCAGCCAAAGACATAGACAGCAAAAACATGGTAGCTCTGGGTTAGAGAGGTCATGTGAAGGTTATTCTGCCCAAAACACTGAGGCCACTTGCCTCATTTTTTTTACTGGAAATAATGCAAAACTAATAGTACATTTTTATCATTACAGTAATACCAGATTAATCATAAACCCAACTAACTGGCAACCTTAACTGGCACTTTAAGAAGTATTTACTGAGTGTTTAACAACAACAACAATAACAACAACAACAATACTAATAATAATAATTACCATTATTAATTATTATTAAACAGTTCACAATTCAGTGGTGATTTAAGTTTTACAGAGTGCTTCTTTCCTCACAACAACCCTATGAGGTAGGTAGCATAAGTATTACTATCCTCATGTGACAGATGATGTCCTCCATAAAAACCCCTCCCTCATTTGATTATGGTGTGAAGGATTATCAAAGGCTTGACTTTGTTGAGTACAAGCTCTAGGAGGTTGTACAATGAGGAAGGACCAGAAGGTCCTAGGCTCCAATCCAATTTTATCACTTTCTTTGAGTGTGTCATCCAGGATGAGAAACATAACTAACTCCTCTGGACTTCCATTCTCTCTTCTGTAGAATGAGAGGGTTGGTTGACCTTGATAAACATTAAGGTCCCTTTTCAGCTCTCAGTCTAGGCTCTTATGATCCTAGGCTCATCAGAAAGCTCACCAGCAAGGCTCATCATCATTAACAGGGTGGAATCTAAGGGATGAATTTCAAGGTGACAGAAACCCTGAAAAAAGTAAAAATCAAATTCCCTTCTGTCCTATACATCCTTCTTTTGCTTCTGTAGGGACCGAAGAAGAGCAGAAAGGTGATCAAAGAATCCTAAGAATGACAATTTTGGGATTTTTTTTATAAACAATTGATTTAACAGTTGATACTAAAATGTAAATTTTGTATTGTATCCTGATCAATATCGACATCTTTACTTTTCTTAATGAAACCAAAAAACATAAGGAAATTGCAGCTTAATAGAAGGACCGCTCACAAATTCTCCTTACAGATATCAATAAATAGAGGAGTTGGTGCAATTATACAGCCTTTCCTGGAATAGCCTTTTTGCCTTAAAGGAGTTGAACACAAGCAAAGACCACTAGAAAGAAAATGGTAACTTTTATGGAGATTATATCTGTTGCAGTATAAGAAATGATAATCTCAACAAGATCAAATCAATTTAACATTGACATTTAGTGACATTGATGCAAAAGTAGGTATAAGCAAGGATGGCAAAAAGTATATTAGGTTGTAACTATACTTTAGTATTAAGAAACTAAAGAGGCCAAAAGGGCTTATCATGAACACATCCTTCTAAAAGAGTCAGAAAGCATTGCCAATAGTGAACATTAATCACAATAAAAACAAGAAGAAAAAACTTTTTTATGTGGGAATCATTTTTGCATCAGTTACCTGTAATCAAATTGTCAACTAGATATACTGAATGTCAAATTGGAGTTTCACGTAGGAGGTAAGAGTGAAGCTGTGTTCTCATTGAAACTTGATATTCTAATAGTCAGAATTCATTAAGCATATGGAAGGCCATTAGGCTGGAGTCAGGAGATGACATGCCATGTATAGCTAAGGGGGTGCATGTTAATTTAACTGGCACATAGTAGTTAGGGAGTGATATGAACTAAGTCTAGAAAGGCATTTGGGAAAGGCTTCAAGTTCCAGATTGAGAATTTTCTCTTCTATCCTAGGGAGCCACTAAAGATTTCTGAATAAGGGATGATTTGATCATATTTGGTTCTTCCGAATATTATAAATTTGGCAGCTATATTGAGAGAGGAGAAACTATAAACAAATAGAAAACTACTGCAATAGGTCAGCCTGCCTCAGCCAGAGTCTGTGCAGTTCAGTGATGGTACGGTGTCCTAAGGCAGTCCTGCAGCAGCCATATGGCCCTTTTGGCTTATTAGAGATATTGTAACAGTTCAGGTTAGAGGTGATGGGGCTAGAAGGAGGGTAGAAGCTGTGTAGAGAAAAGGATATAATCAGGAGATACTGTGGAGGTTCAAGTGATAACATGAGACAATTGACTGAATAAGAGGATGGGTTCTAAGATGCTCAAGATGAGAAAAATCTCCAGCTTGACTTATTCAAATCGGTTACTGATCCTAGAAAATGGGGATTGGAGAGATCAATGAACAAGTCACAATTAACAGGTCAGAGTCCTGAAAGTATCTCAATCAGCAAATATTTTGCCTAAGACCTTAGGCAAATCATTTAATCGTAAAATGAGGGCACTGGGCCAGAGGGCCAAATCTATTTTCTAATGATCCTCCTTGCCAAGTAGAAGTACAATGGAAGCAAAGAAAACACTACTTAGAATGATCATTTCCAATATGTTAATAGTGGGAGATTACAAGTAGTTTTTACCTCAAACAGCACAAAAGTACTCTTTTAGAAATGAAAACTGCTCTTTGGAAAGCTTCTCTTAAGACTCAAGTTTTGGGGCGGCTAGGTGGCGTAGTGGATAAAGCACCGGCCCTGGAGTCAGGAGTACCTGGGTTCTCAGACACCTAATAATTACCTAGCTGTGTGGCCTTGGGCAAGCCACTTAACCCCGTTTGCCTTGCAAAAAAAAACCTAAAAAAAAAAAAGGGCTCAAGTTTTAAGAGCATTTACAAATAAAACTGTGACAGGATAAATAAAAATATGAAAACCAGAACAAATCTACCCATTTTTAACAGTGACCTATTTTTATCCTCCATTACAGTGGAAATATCATTTCTGAATTCTAACACAAGTTCCAGATATGGGTCTTCCATAAAGAAACAGAAACAGAACTTAAGAAATTAAGTTAGGAACAAAGTGGCCGTACACTGATTCAGAAGTGACTGAATATGTAGTTTATAAATGTATGATATTATTATATAGTAACTAAAAATAATTCAATAAAAGAAAGGAGACTATTCAAAGTCAAGAAAGCAACCAAATGACATGATGGAGAGAACCATTTAGATAGAGTTCACGGAGAGTAGAGGGAGCAATGAGATAAATTTGGAAAGATGGAATGGCTCCAGATTGTGATGGTATTTGAATGGCAGGCTGAGGGGTTTTCATTTTACATCCTTCTCTTCATCACCACAGCTAGCACTTATAAAATGCTTTAAGGTTTGCAAAGCACTGTACATGTTGTCACACTTGATGCTCACAACAACCCTGGAAGACAGGGGCTATTACTAGCACATTTTACAGGTGAGGAAACTGAAGTTGACAGTAGTGAAGTGCCTTATCCTGGGTCACACAGCTAGTAGTGGCTTTTGTTTTTATTTCATACTAATTTCAGCCTATATCCACCAAGAGACAAAGCAAAACAATTAAGCAAAAACATCTGGTACAGTGACTAAATCTGACAAAGTATATAATATTCTGTCCTTGAAGAAATCCTCTGCCTAGCTGCTAACAGGGAATAGCTATGTTTTATACCTGTTCCCTGGGACTTTCATTTGTTTTTCTGTTATTGAGGGTTCCTTTTAGTTATCTTTTTATTTAAATTGCTCTATTTCACTCCTCAATTCATATAAATCTTCAAAAATGTTGCTGAATTTTTATATCTTGTTGAAAAATCATACCATTTCTTACTACAAAATAATTTCATTACTTGCTTATGCTATAGTTATTTTTTTTCAATCAGTAGACATCCATTTGTTTCTTGAGACAATTGAGACAAGAAGATTACTGGAAATAGTTTGGATTGTGTTTTGGTTATTAATTGTTCTTTACATATTTGAAAACATTCACTGGTAAATTCATCTGACCAAGGTTTTTTCCTATGACTCTCTTAATCTTTTATTTTGAAATTAGATTGCTTAATAAGACAATTTCTTATTTTATTAATTTGAGTAATTTATATTTTCATATATATTCATCAATTTCCTTAGGATCATCAAGTTTTATTGGCATATAATTATATGAAATATTTTTTATAATTTCTTTTATTTCTTCACCATTTTGAATTTACTTTTCTCATTTTTTATTTTAGTGATTTATATTTTCTCATTCTAGATTAGATTAGGTTCCTGATTTTGTTAGTCTTTTTAAAAGTTATCATTTGCATCATTTCTATAATCTGCTTTCACGTTTCTCTTTTTGTTTATCCTTTTCATGTTTTAAGTTGCTAAGTTGTTTATTTTCATACAAGCTTAGTTCATTGATCTTTTTCTATTTTTGTTCCCAATGTTTTCAGAGATAAACATTTTCCTTGTTTTGAAATGCTTTTTCATAGCCATTATCTTACTATAATTATTATATAGTTTATTCTATTTCCCCTATTGGATATCTTAAACTGGATGTCTTCTTAAAGAATCTTAAACTCAGTATGTATAAAACTGAATTCATTTTCTTTTCCCATAAAATCTCCCTTTCCCTAACTTTCTTATTACTTTCAAAGGTACCACTATCCTCCCAGTTATCCAGGATCACTACCTTCTTCAGTTCCTCCTTCTCTCTCACTATGTATGTAGAACCAATCAGCTGCCAAGTTATTTCCTTTCTACCATTATAACATCTCCCATATATGCTTCCCTTCATTCCTCTGACACTGCCACCATCCTGGTGCAGGTCCTCATCACCTCATGATTGAACTATTACAAAACATTCTGTTTAGTCTTACTGCCTCAAGCCTCTCACCACTCTATTCACCTGCCAAAAGTTTTCTTCTTAAAGCATATATCTGACCAAGTCATACTTCTATTCAGCCAGATCAAATATCAGTTTAGTTTTTAAAGTAACTCATAATCTGATTCCTTCCTTCCTTTTCAGACTTCTTCTACCTTATTTCCCTCTACACATTCTGTAAGCCAGTAACATTGCCTTGCTGGCTGTTTTTCCACTGGCTATCTGCCCCCATGACTGAAATGTTCTTCCTCCTCATCTCCATCCCTTGGCTTCCCTTGGGTTTAAGCTCAAGTCCATCTCTCTGTAAGAAGTACTTCTTGTCCCTCCTTTACCTTAGTGTTTTCCCTATGAAGTTATTTCTGATTTATTCTGTTCATACATAATTTGTTTGCACATTGTCTCCTCCATTAAACTGTGAGCTCCTTTATAGTAGGGACTATCTTTTGCCTTTCTTTGTATTCCCAGAGCTTAGGAAAGGACCTGGTATGTAGTAGGTGTTATTTCTTAGTATATAGTTAAGTCTGTATCTTTTTCTCATGATTCCTTTATTCATCACTATTTTTACTGAGGTTATCCTATTTATATCTACTTTTTTATATTTATGATTACTTTAGGCTCTAGCACATGATCAATTTTTGTAAAGGTAACAAAGGGTGCTAAAAAATGTATAGTCTTTAGTATTCCTATTCAAAAGTTGTCATAGGTCAGTTAAATCTAGTTCATCCAGTTCTAGATTTTCCTTCTTATCTTTTGTTGGGTTTACATAATTCTGAGAAAGGAATATTAAAATTTCTCATCATTATTATCAATGTCTTGCATTTATTTTAAGCATTTAATTGTTATGCCATTTGGTATATATATTATGGGCATAAAGTCCCGTTAGGAAGCTACTGCTACAGTCCATTCACATGGTAATGAGGATCTATATTAGAGTAGTTGTAGTAGAAATAGAGAAAAAGGAGCAGATGTGAAAGATCACAGATCTACAGATGATGAGGTGTGATTGACAGGATTTAGCAACCAACTGATTAACAAAAGTAAGCAAGAAGAAGGAGTTAAAGTTTATGACACTGAAGAGAGGATTGTGCCACAAACAAAAGTAGTGAAGTCAAAAGATAGAGCTTGGTTTAGATCACTGGAGTCTGAAGTACCAAATACCCCAGTAGAAATGACCTACCTATAAGCTATGGAAGACACACATCAGATATGCTTAGCAGAAGAGTCAGAAGGTAACACACACACACAAATCCATACAAATATTACATATATAAACTCAACATGTCCAAAATAGAACAATGAGGTTACTCAAAACAGAAAGACTAATTAGGAGGCAATTGTGGAGGCATGGACGGGGATGATAAATACCTCAACTAAGAGGGCACAGAAACAAAAGGATAGATACAAGAGTGAAAAGTCTAAGGATCAACCACTAAGCATTCATTTATTAAGTGCCTACTTTGTGTGAGGTGATGGAGATACAAAAGCAAAAATACTTGACTCAAAGAAACCAAGCATACATATAAAGATCTACCTTTATCTATGTGCACATATAGATATAGAGAGTGGCCACAAGGAGTTGGGGAGAGAGGTAGCATGCTCTAGCAGGAAGAATTCAGGAATAGCTTCATGTAGAAGACAAAAGTTATTAGAAGATCACCTTTAGCTCGATGTCAGGAACAATGGAAGCTGGCCAAAATGTGATTGTCTCCTTAGAGAGATGGTAGGAGAAGTTCTTCAGGTAGAGAGTATGTGACCACTTGCTGGATAAGTTATCCTGGGGGTTTCTTTAATATATAAATTTTACTAGATGACCACCAATGCCTCTTCCAACTCTCAAATTCATTGATTCTTTGAACTGAATCCTGAATGAAACCAGGGATGTAGAGATGGAGAGAGATCACATGCTATGTATGTGGAACTGCTAGAATTAAGAAGGCCAGTATGGTTGGAGTCCAGAGGGAAATGAGGCTGGAGAGTTACAGTCAAATAGATGCCAAACAGAGACGTTCATATTTTACCTTAAGGCATGATGGGAGCCTAGGGGTTTACTGCATAAAAAACTTTAAGTTTTCACTTAAGGAAAATCTTTTGACAACCTGAAGGATGGATTACAATAAGGAGAACCTGAAAAGGGGTCAATCACTTAGAAGGTTAATTTAATGGCCTGGGTCAATAGTTATGAAAGCCTGAATTCAGGTAGTAACAATGTGAGAAATGATATAGAAGTAAAAATGTCAAAATTTGGCATGGGATTTGGGTAGCTTCAAGGTTGTTGAAAGGTTGAATCAAAGTAAAAACTGGTGTCCCAAACAGGGAAGTTTGGAGGAAAACTAAGTTTACTGGGGAGAACTGTCAGCTTCAGTGTTAAGTTTGAGTTTGCCAATGTAACACCAGATAGTGCTACCTAGAAAACTCTGGAGAGACATGAGAGCTGGGATATATAGATTTGTAAGCCAATTCATAGAAATACTGATTATCTATAGAGAGTAACCATGGGAGTTAATGAAAACAAGTTACAATTCCAGGAGCTCCATCTTAGCAGGGACATTGAAAGAAGCTCTAGAGCTCCAAAGAAGGATGACCAGGATGGAGAAAGTCCTCAGGTTCATGCCACAGGAGGGTCAATTTTAGAAACTGGGGAATCTAAAAAGCAAAACCTGTGGGGGAACAAGAGCATTGTCTTTAGAGCTGATGGAAGAGGCAAGCAATTTATTCTGCTTTGTTCCAGAAGGCAACACAAGGAGCAATAAAGTGGAAGCTGTATCCTAACAACTGGAGAATATGAACATGGACTTGGTTGCCTACAGGTTCTTTCTCCCCAGAATTTGGGTCTCAATAGAAGGATGGAGACTTCTAGGGTGGAGCCAAGATGGTGGTATGAAGCTAATATGCTTCTAGAGCTTTTCCCTACACAAAGTTGAATGAAGCCTCTGTACAGACATTGAAGTTACAGATCCCACCAAAAAAAGACAAGATCCAAAGAAGTTTTCAAGAGTAGGCATCTTCAGTGTAGGTCTGTCTCTTTGAGGGAAAAGGGAAGTAAAGCCCAGTAGATGGGAGAGAAGGAAAGCCAATGGGAGGCTTTTAGCCACAGTGCAGTCCAGGTCCCAACAGCTTGATAACTGCATAGGTCCAAATAGCAAGTCAGCAGGGAGGGTTATAACCCCAAAAAAAGTCTGACCCTGAGGAACACTGGGCCAAAGACAGGACTGGGTTGGGAACAAACCACTGCATAGGTAGAACCTGGACATAAAGGAGGAAACAAACCTCTGCAAAGGCAAGATCTGGACTGCATAGGCAACATCTTTGCCATTGAAAAGTCAGAGATCAGACTCCTGTCCCAGCATAAAAAGTTTGGGTCTATACTTTCAATATCCTATGATTAGAGCTCAGATAATCAAGGTGAGCAAAGATGCTATAATACTGCTGCTCACTATAGAAAGCTACTATGCAGATAAAGATGATAATAACACCACCTCAGAAGATTAACCACATGGGAAGTCTCAAAAGTGTCTATGAATTGAACTCAAATACAAAAGCTCATAGAAGAGCTAAAAAAAATTTAAAAACAAAAGAAGAAAGGAGTAGAAAAATGGAAAAAAGAAATGAGAATCATGCAGGAAAATTATGAAAAAGAGCCCAAAAAATTAACTTCTTTAAAATAACCAAGTGGAAAAATAATGTAACTCTTCAAAAAAAATAAAATTGACCAACTGGAAAAGGAACACAACTCAGCAAAGAGTAAAATTAACCAACTAGAAAAGGAAACACAAAAACTAACTGAAGAAAATAAAACCCTAAAAATTATAATTGGATATATAGAAACCAAGGAATCTACAAGACTACAAGATTTCAATAAATAAAGTAAAAAGGCTGAAAAAATTGAAGAAAACATAGTACCTTTTAGGAAAAACAAATGACCAGGAAAATAGATCCAGGAGAGATAATTTATCAATTTTAGTACTACTAGAAAGCCTAGATCAAAAAAAAAATCTAGAAAACATCTTGCGGGAAATTATTAGGGAAAATTGCTAGACCAAGAAGACAAAATAAACATTGAAAGAATACACAGAACTCCTCCAAAAACAGGTACCAGGATAAAAACTCCAAGGGCTATTCCAAAATTCTCCAATAAAGGAGAAAATACTGTAAGCAGCAAAAAAGAATCAATTTAAATACAAAGGAAACACAATCATACTTATACAGATTTATCAGCTTCAAAATTTTAGAATGGAGAACCTGGAATACCACATATCAGAGGGCAAAAGAATTTGGATTACAACCAGGAAATTACTCCCCTGCAAAATTCAGCATATTCTGTCAGGGGAAAAGATGGATGTTAAATGAAATAAAGGACTTCCAAAATTTCCTGATAAAAAGACCAGAATTGAACAGAGAATTCAATCTCTAAATTCAAGACTTAAGAGAAGCATTAAAAAGCAAATAAAAGAGGGGCAGCTAGGTGGTGCAGTGGATAGAGCACCAACCCTGGAGTCAGGAGTACCAGAGTTCAAATCTGGTCTCAGACACTTAATAATTACCTAGCTGTGTGGTCTTAGGCAAACCATTTAACCTCATTGCCTTGCAAAACTAAAAATAAAAAGAATGCATTGTTTCCTACTCTGATCCATCTAAAATTCAAAATAATAAAAAAGTAAATAAAGGAAAAAAAACAAATGTTATTCAAGAACATGAAATTGTATACAATCCTATAAGATATAATACTTGTAACTCCTGAGAACTCTATTTCTCTTAGGATAGTTAAAGGGTTAAATATAATAGAAGAGATTGGATTTAGAGGAAATTGATATGGTTGGTTCTTGTCTTTCCATTGAAAAGAACCAAGATGACATCACTGTGTTTGAGACAAAATGGCCAGAAGAAAACTGGGGTGTTTACTCTAAACTTAAATGTCTCAGTTTCTTTGACCTACTTTAATTCTGTTTGATCATAAAGCTTAGCACTTTCTCTGATGAGGACATCCTATGCAGAGGAATTAGGAGTCAGTGTCTCCAATACTTTACAATCAATTGTAAAATTCTTAAGAGAAACCTTCAATATGTCCCAATACTTAGAGCACAGATACTCTGTAGTTAATTAAATCAGAAATGACTTTAGGGGTAGAGGGTGAGAACCTATTTAGAAGGAGGAGGTGTGTGGGAGAGAGCCTGCATGGGGGGGGGGGGGATACAATTGGTTCATGAAATGATTTGACTTTGAATGATGCTTTGGCTCATGAGGATTGTGTCCTTGGAGGGTAATTGAAAAGGGGATAAGGTATAAAATGATTATAATGTGATGTGATTCATGACTCTTAAGAAATGTATTTCTAATGAAACAGAAGAGGGGAGGGCACTTAGTGACTATGAGGCAATGCTGTTTATCAAGCAATCAACTTGTGATTGTACTATGATTGATAGTACTTTGAGCTTATCAAGCAATCAATTAATCAATCTTTGATTGATGGCACTAGTATTTCTATGGTAGTATTTCTACCAATAAATAACACCAGGTGAAGAGGCACAGATATTATAGCAGAAGGAAAGAAGGGAGGGTGTGAACACAGAATAAATTCTATTCAATACATTTGGCCCAGAAAGGGAATAAAATACATTCCCACTTGGGTTTAAAAATCTATCCTATTCTACAGGGAAGTGGAGAAGGGGAAGGGAAAGAAAAGGGAAGAAGGGACTGATATAAGGTAAGGCAAAAGTATAAGTGAAAATAAACTGAAAGTTAAGACTTAAAAGAAAAGTTAAAGGGGAAAGGGAGTAAAACTTTGGTGAGGAGGAATAAGAAGAAAGGAAAGAGAAAATATAAATGGGGAAAGATAGCATGGAGGGAAATAAAGAATTAGTCATCTTAGCTGTAAATGTGAATGGGATGAACTCTCCCATAAAACAGAAGTGTGGACAGCAGAATCCTACAATATGTTGTTTACAAGAAACACATTTGAAGCAGAGAGATACACACAGGGTAAATGTAAAAGGCTGGAGCAAAATATATTATGTTTCAGCTAAAGCAAAAAAAAAAAAATCAGGGGTAGGAATCCTGATCTCAGATAAAGCAAAAGCAAAAATCAATCTCATTAAAAGGGATAAGGAAGGAAACTTCATTTTCTTAAAAGGTACCACAGGCAATGAAGCTATATCATTATTAAATATGCATGCACCTAGTGGTATAGCATCCAAATTCCTAGAGGAAAAGTTGAGTGAATTATATAGACAGCAAAACTTTAATAATGGGGGATATCAATCTTCCTCTGTTAGAACTAGATAAATCTAACCAAAAAATAAACAAGAAGGAAGCTAAGAAGAGAATAAAGTCTTAAAAACTTAGTTATGACAGATTCTTGGAGAAAATTTAATGGTGACAGAAAAGAATATACCTTTTTCTCTGCTGTACATGGTACCTATACCAAAATGGTCCATGTACTAAGGCATAAAAATCTTATAATCAAATGCAGAAAGGCAGAAATAATAAATGCATACTTTTCAGATCATGATGCAATAAAAATAACATGTAATACAGGGTCAAGGAAAGATAAGTCAAAATTTAATTGGAAACTAAATAACTTAATTTTAAAGAACAAGTGATCAAACAACAAATCATAGAAATAATCAATAATTACTTCCAAGAAAATGATAACAATGAGACATCATACCAAAATTTGCTGCCAAGGCAATTTTTAGGAGAAATTTTATATCTTTAAATGCTTATATGAATAAAATAGAGAAAGAGAAGATGAATGAATTGAGTATGCAACTAAAGAAGTTAGAAAAACAAATTAAAGGTCCAATTAAATTCCAAATTAAAAATTCTGAAAATCAAGGGAGGAAGAGATTAATAAAATTGAAAACAAGAAAACCATTGATCTAATAAATAAAACTAAGATAAAACTAATAAAATAGGCAAACCTTTGGTTAATCTGATTATAAAAAAGAAGATAATCAAATCATCAGTATCAACAATGAAAAAGGTTAACTAACCACCATTGAGAAGGTAATTTAAAAAATAATTCATAGCTATTTTGCTGAACTGTATACAATAAATCTGATAATCTGAGTGAAATGAATGAATATTTATAAAAATACACACAGACCAGACTAACAGAAGAGGAAATAAAATACTTAAATAATCACATTTCAGAAAAAGAAATTGAAGAAACCATCAATAAAATCCCCAGGTCCAGTTGGATTTACAAGAGAATTCTACAAACATTTAAGGAACAATTAATTCCAATTCTACATAAACTATTTAAAAAAAACAGAAGGAGTTCTGCCAAATTCCTTTTAGGATTACCAATATGAAGCTGATATCTAAATCAGGAAGAAGTAAAACAGACAAAGAAAATTATAGACCAATCTCCTAAATGAACATTAATGCAAAAATCTTAGATAAAATTTTAGTAAAGACATTAAGAGATTATGGGGCGGAGCCAAGATGGCGAAAAGAACGATTGTATCTTAGGCTCTCTCTCATAAATTTTAGAAACTAAGGACTCTAACTGAATTATTGAGAGATAGAACCCATAGAGGAACCCAGTGAGGCAGTTCTCCTACTCAAGGTAACCTGGAAAAGAGCAGAAAGGCTCTGCTCCCTGTGGTTGGAGGGGCCTCCTGCCACAGTGAAAGGACTTCAGCCTCCTAGAGGCAGCCCAGGGGTGCTGGGAGCCCCGGCTCACATCAGCAGGGGAGTTTCCTGACCTACGCCCCGGGGAGCACTGGGAACAAATGGGGGGGGGGTCTCTGCCAGAGCAACCATGAGAAGCCCAGCCCTCAGGACACACAGTGAGCAGCATGGCCACCACAGCCCAGATCTAGGAAACAGCAGCAGGCAGAACAGGTAAGCAGGAGCCCCCAGGGCATGAGCCCATTGAACCTAGGGAGGGGAGTAAAGAGAGAGAGACTGCAGAGCTCTGCCCCTGGAATACGACTCTAGGACTCTGACCACATTCAGATCCTGATTGCAGTCTAGGCCCCCCCATAGAACAGCAAGGCCCCCCCCCTCAGCCCTGTGCCAGAGGGGGGCGCTTATGGTCATTCACAGATCAGGAGGGAGGACAGAGCCTCACACACTGAGACCCTTGTGGGAGTGTCCCAAAAGCTCAGGAAGCACCCCAAAAACAGCTTAGGCTGGGAAAATGAGCAAGCAGAGAAAAAAAAGGAATACCATTGAGAAATATTTTGCATATGAGTTCAAGAAGGATCAAAACACTCAGTCTAAAGATGAAGAAGCACAAGCTCCTGCATCTAAAGACTCCAAGAAAAACAGAAATTGGGATCAGGCTATGACAGAGCTCAAAAAAGACTTTGAAAATCAAATGAAGGAGTTAGAAGAAAAACTGGGAAAAGAAATGAGAGAGATGCAGAAAAAATATGAAAATGAAGTCAGCAGCTTTCCTTAGTCAAGGAAATCCAAAAATATGCTGAAGAAAATAGCATACTAAAACCCAGCTTAGGTCAAATGGATAAAACAGTTCAAAAAGTTATTGAGGAGAAGAATGCTCTAAAAAGCAAAATTGGCCAGATGGAAAAAGAGATAAGAAAACTCTATGAGGAAAACAAATCCTTCAGACAAAGAATAGAACTCAGGGAGATTGATGAATTTACAAGAAATCAGGACTCAATACTTCAAAACCAAAAAAATGAAAAATTAGAAGAAAATGTGAAACATTTCATTGAAAAAAAACCCAACTGATATGGAAAATAGATTTAGGAAAGATAATTTTAAAATTATTGGAATACCTGAAAGTCATGATCAGGAAAAGAGCCTTGACATCATTTTCTTTCTTTTTTTTAAATTTATTTTTTTATTCTCATTTTGTACAAATGTTTTTGTACATTAATAAAATATTCTTGTTTACAAGTAAACAAAATACCCCTCTTCCCCCATGAATATAGATAGACTTTCTTGGGCGAAAAAAGTAAAGGGGAGAGAAAAAAATTAAAATTAAAAAAAATAGTAATAATTGTAGGTATGGCCAGGTGGCGCAATGGACGAAGCACCAGCCCTGGAGCCATGAGCACCCGAGCCCATATCCAGCCTCGTAAACCCAACAATAACCCAGCCATGTGACATGCAAGCTCCCCGATCCCCACTGCCCTGCAAAAACCAAAAAGAAGAAAAAAAAAAGACCCAAAATAAAATAAAATAGTAATAATAGTAGGGGTGGCTGGGTGGCAGACAGAGCATTGGCCCTTGAGCCAGGAGCACCTGGGTCCAAATCCGGCCCCAGACACCCAAAGATCACCCTGCTATGTGGCCCCAGGCAGGCCATCCAGCCCCACTTGCCCTGCACCCTCCCCCAAATAATAATAACAAAAAATGTGCTTCACTCTTTGTTCCAACACCAACAACTCTGTCATGGGTGGATCTCATTCTTTATGTTAAGTCCATCACAAAAGTTACTTCCATGTTTTTCCACCGTTGCCATTGCTGATCGCAACTCCCTCCTTTCGTATTTCTCCACTACCATGTACTCTATTTTCTCTCTCCTTTCACTCTGACTCTGCTGTAGGGTCGTTGACTGGCTCAGTAGACAGATCCATGGTCCTGGGGCCAAGAAGCCCTGAGCCCCCATACCACCCCTTAAGGCCCAGAATCCACCTGGCCCCATGGTCCCAGACAGGCCATCCAATCCCAGCCCCTTGCAAGAAATAAAAAAGAAAATGTGTTATATCTGACCACTCTTCCCCCATGGTCCATCCTTTCCTCCATCACTCACATCCCTACCCCTTCCCCCTGCTCCCCCCTCCTTCTTACTCAAGATGTCTATACCCCATTGAGTATATATGCTGTTTCCTCTCCTAGCCACCTCTGATGAGAGCAAAGATTCCCTCATTTCCCTTTGCCTCTCCCCTTCCATATCATTGCAATAGCTCATTGTAATAAAAAAAAATCTTATGTGAAATATCTTAGACTATTCCCCCTCTCCTTTTTCTTTCTCCCATTCCATTTCCCTTTTTTTCTATTGACTCCATTTTTACGCCATATTTTATCTTCAAATTCAGCTTTCTCCTGTGCTTCAACTATAAAAGCTCTCTCTACCTGCTCTATTAACTGAGAAGGTTCATATGAGTATTATCAGTGTCATTTTTCTATGCAGGAATACATGCAGTTCATCCTCATTAAGTCCCTCATATTTCCCCCCTCTCCTCCAATCTCCATGCTTCACCTGAGTCCTGTATCTGAAGATCCAACCTTCTGTTCAGTTCTGGCCATTCCAAAAGGAACCTTTGAAATTCCCCTGGTTCACTGAAAGTCCATCTTTTTCCCCTGGAAGAGGACATTCAGCCTTGCTGGGTAGTTCAATCTTGGCTGCATTCTAAGCTCTTTTGCCTTCCAGTATATTATATTCCAAGCCCTACGAGCTTTCAATGTAGTTGCTGCTAAGTCCTGTGTGATCCTGACTGCAGCTCCATGATATTTGAACTGTGTCCTTCTGGCTGCTTGTCATATTTTCTCTTTGACTTGGGAGTTCTGGCACTTGGCTATAATATTCCTTGGGGTTGTTTTTTTGGGATCTCTTTCTCAGGGGGATCAGTGGATTCTCTCCATTTCTATTTTGCCCTCTGCTTCTAGAATATCAGGGCAATTTTCCTGTAGTAATGATATCAAGGCTCTTTTCCTGGTCATGACTTTCAGGTATTCCAATAATTTTTAAATTATCTTTCCTAAGTCTGTTTTCCATATCAGTTGTTTTTTCAATGAGATATTTCACATTTTCTTCTAATTTTTCATTTATTTGGTTTTGAAGTATTGATTATTGATTTCTGGTAAATTCATAAATCTCCCTGAATTCTATTCTTTGTCTGAAGGATTTGTTCTCCACAGAATTTTCTTATCTCTTTTTCCATCTGGCCAATTTTGCTTTTTAAAGCATTCTTCTCCTCAATAACTTTTTGAACTGTTTTATCCATTTGACCTAAGCTGGTTTTTAGCATGCTATTTTCTTCAGCATTTTTCCTTGACTAAGGAAAGCTGCTGACTTCATTTTCATATTTTTCCTGCATCTCTCTCCTTTCTTTTCCCAGTTTTTCTTCCAACTCCCTCATTTGATTTTCAAAGTCTTTTTTGAGCTCTGTCATAGCCTGAGTCCAATTTCTGTTTTTCTTGGAGTCTTTAGATGCAGGAGCTTGTGTTTCCTCATCTTCAGACTGAGTATTTTGATCCTTCTTGGGCTCATTTGCAAAATATTTCTCAATTGTGTTCCTCTTATTTCTCTGCTTGCTCATTTTCCCAGCCTAGGCCTGGTTTGGGGTGTTTCCTGAGCTTTTGGGACACTCCCACAAGTGTCTCAGTGTGTGAAGCTCTGTCCTTCCTCCTGGTCTGTGAATGACCATAAGCACCTCCCTCTGCCACGGGGCTGAGGTGGGGTGGGGGCCCTGCTGTTCTATGGGGGGGCCTAGACTGCAATCAGCATCTGAATGTGGTCAGAGCTCCAGAGTCCTGTTCCTGGGGCTGAGGATAGAGCTTGGCAGTCTCTCTGCACTCCCCTCCCTCAGCTCAATGGGCTCATGCCCTGGGGGCTCCTGCTTACCAGCTCCGCCTGCTTCTGTTTCCTGGTCTGGGAAAAAGACCAAGCTGCTAGCAGTGTGCCCCGAGGGCTGGGCTTGCTCTGGCAGAGGGCCCCCGCTGTTCCCCCACTTTGTGCCCGGTGCTCCTCGGGTGCAGCTCAGGAGACTCCCCCCACTGCTGTGAGCTGTGACTCCCATCGCCCTGGGGCTGCCTCCGGGAGACTGAAGTTCTTTCGCTCTGGCGTGCCACCCTATGGGCCGCCTCTCCAATCCGATCCGGGGGAGCAGAGCCTTTCTGCTTTTTTCCAGGTAACTTTGAGTAGGAGAACTGCCTCACTGTGTCCCTTTGTGGGTTCTGTCTCTCGAAAGTTTAGTTAGAGTCCTTAGCTGAAGAGTTTTATCAGAGAGCTCCTAAGACTAGATTCCCTTCTTGTCGCCATCTTGGCTCCCCTTGACATCATTTTCAAAGAATTACTACAGGAAAATTGCCCTGATATCCTAGAAGCACAGGGCAAAATAGAAATGGAGAGAATCCACCAATCCCCCCAAGAAAGAGATCCCAAAAAACCAACCCCTAGCAATAGTATAGACAAGTTCCAGAACTCCCAGGTCAAAGAGAAAATATGACAAGCAGCCAGAAGGACACAATTCAAATATCATGGAACTGCAGTCAGGATCACACAGGACTTAGCAACAACTACATTAAAAGCTCGTAGGGCTTGGAATATAATATACTGGAAGGCAAAAGAGCTTAGAATGCAACTGAGAATCAACTACCCAGCAAAACTGAATGTCCTCTTGCAAGGAAAAAGATGGACTTTCAATGAACCAGGGTAATTGCAAATGTTCCTGTTAGAATGGCCAGAGCTTAACAGAAGGTCTGATCTTCAAATACAGGACTCAGGTGAAGCATAGAGATTGGAGGAGAAGGGGAAAATATGAAGGACTTAATGTTGATGAACTGCATGTATTCCTGCATAGAAAAATGATACTGATAATACTCATATGAACCTTCTCAGTTAACAGAGCAGGTAGAAGAAGCTTTTATAGTTGAAACACAGGAGAAAGCTGAATTTGAAGATAAAATATGGTGTAAAAATGGAGTCAATAGAAAAGAGAAAGAAAAAGGAGAAGGGGAATAGGCCAAGATATTTCATATAATAAGATTTTTCTTTATTACAATGAGCTATTGCAATGATATGGGAGGGGGGAAGGCAAGGGGGAATGAGGGAATCTTCGCTCTCATCAGAGGTGGCTAGAAGAGGAAACAGCATATATACTCAATGGGGTATAGGCATCTGGAGTAAGGAGGGCGGGGAAGGGGGAAGGGGGGTGATGTGAGTGATGGAGGAGAGGATGGACCATGGGAGGAGAGTGGTAAGATATAACACATTTTCTTTTTTACTTCTTGCAAGGGGCTGGGATTGGATGGCCTGTCCAGGACCATAAGAACAGGTGGATGCTAGGCCTAAGGGGTAGTATGGGGGCTCGGGGCCTCGTGGCCCCAGGGCCAGGGATCTGTCTGCTGCACCACTCAGCTACCCTACAGCAGAGTCAGAGTGAAAGGAGAGAGAAAATATAGTACATGGTAGTAGAGAAATACGAAAGGAGGGAGTTGCGATCAGCAATGGCAAAGGTGGAAAAATATGGAAGTAACTTTTGCGATGGACTTATCATAAAGAATGTGATCCACTCGTCACAGAGTTGTTGGTGTTGGAACAAAGACTCAAGCACATTTATTATTATTATTATTATTATTATTATTATTATTACTATTATTTGGGGGGTGCAGGGCAAATGGGGCTGGGTGGCCTGCCTGGGGCCGCATTGCAGGGTGATCCTTGGGTGTCTGAGACCGGATTTGGACCCGGGAGCTCCTGGCTCAAAGGCCAGTGCTCTGTCTGCCACCCAGCCACCCCTAATATTATTACTATTTTATTTTATTTTGGGTCTTTTTTTTTCTTTTTTTGGTTTTTTTGCAGGGCAGTGGGGTTGGGGTGGCTTGTATGTCACATGGCTGGGTGATTGTTGGGTATACAGGGCTGTATGTGGGCTCGGGTGCTCATGGCTCTGTCCATTGCACCACCTGGCCATACCTACAATTATTAGTTATTTTTTTATTTTAATTTTTTTCTCACCCCTTTATCACTCAAGAGAATCTATATTTTTGGGGGGAGGGGGTATTTTGTTTACTCTTAAACAAGAATATTTTATTAATGTATTAAAAAACATTATTTGTACAAAATGAGAATAAATAAATATTAAATATATAAAAAAACCTGAAAGTCCTTTAAAATAAAAAAGAAAACAAAAAAGAAAAACAATAGAATAGGGGCGGCTAGTTGGCATAGTGGATAAAGCACCAGCCTTGGAGTCAGGAGTACCTGGGTTCAAATCCGGTCTCAGATACTTAATAATTACCTAGCTGTGTGGCCTTAGGCAAGCCACTTGACCCCATTTGCCTTGCAAAAAAACCTAAAAAAAAAGCAATAGAATAAATGATCAATCATACCTTGAGTAGCCTCTGAACTTTATGCTGTTGCCATTGTATATGAACTAAATGTATCTACAGTAACATGAATAAATTTCATTTTTCTAAAATAAATTAAAAAAAAAGAGATTATAGCAAGTTATTACTAGGATAATACACCATGATCAATTAAGATTTATACCAGATAGGCAGGAATGGTTCAATAATAGGAAAACACAACATAATTGACCATATCAATAACAAAGTTGATTAGTACAATAGATTCTGAAAAAGCCTTTGATAAAATACAACATCCATTCCTATTAAAAACAGAAGAAGGTATAGGAATAAATGGAGTTTTCCTTAAAGTAATCAGCAGTATCTATCTATCTAAAACCATCAACAAATATTATATGTAATAGAGATAAACCAAGAGCAGTTCCAATAAGATCAGGGATGAAACAAGGATGCCCATTATCACCATTACTATTCAATATACTATTAGAAATGTTAGCTTTAGCAATAAGGGAAGAAAAAGAAATTGAGAGAATCCAAATTGGCAATGAGGAAGCAAAGCTTTCATTCTCTGCAGCTGATATGATGGTATACTTAGAGAAGCTGAGAAAATCATCTAAAAACTAGCAAAGTAGCAGAATATAAAATAAACCCACAGAAATCATCAGTATTTCTATATATGAACAAAGCCCAACAGCAAGAGATAGAAAGAGAAATTCCAGTTGCAGACAGCATTAAATACTTTGGGAATCTACCTCCCAAGGCAAAGCCAGAAACTGTATGAACACAATTACAAAGCTCTTCTTACAAATAAAGTCAGATCTAAACAACTGGGAAAATGTCAATTGGACATGGTTAGGTCAAGCTAACAATTCTACCAAATAACTATTTTATCAAGCTAGAAAAAATAGAAACAAAATTCATCTGGAGCAACAAAAGGTCAAGAATATCAAGAGAGGGGTGGCTAGGTGGTGTAGTGGATAAAGCACCGGCCCTGGAGTCAGGAGTACCTGGATTCAAATCCAGTCTCAGACACTTAATAATTACCTAGCTGTGTGGCCTTGGGCAAGCCACTTAACTCCATTTGCCTTGCAAAAAAACCTTTAAAAAAAAGAATATCAAGAAAACTGATAAAAAAAAAATATAGAAGATGGCCTAGCTCTACCAGATCTAAAATTATGCTATAAAGTGGCAGTGATCAAAACTGTCCGGTACTGGTTAACAGAGTAATGGATTGGTGGATTAGGATAGGGTCAAAAGAAAGAGTAGTAAAGGACTATAGTAATCTACTGTTTGACAAACCTCAAGACATTGGCTTCTGGGATAACTGTTGAGAAAACTGGAAAATAGTATGGCAAAAACTAGACATAGCCCCACATCTCATACCCTATACTAAAATAAGATCAAAATGGGTACATGCGTGACACCTTCAAAAAATTAACAGACCAAGAAATTTTTTATCTGTCAGATCTATGGAATGGGAAGAAAATTAAGAGCAAGTAAAAAAATAATAGATTATAAATTACAAAGTGGATGATTTTGACTATATTAAATTAAAATGGTTTTGCACTAATAAAACCAATGCTGCCAAAATTAGAAGGAAAACACAAAGCTGGGAAATAATTTTCACAGCTAGGGGTTCTGATAAAGGTCTCATTTCTAAGATATATAGAGAATTGCATCAAATTTATAAAGGCTACAAGGCATTCCCCAATTGATAAATGATCAAATGAAGAAATTAAAGCTATATATAATCATATGAAAAAATGCTCTAAATCATTACTAATTAGAGAAATACAAATTGAAACAACTATGAGGTTCCACTTCTCACCTATCAGATTGGCTAAAATGACAAAGAGCAATATGGAACTATGCTCAAAGAACAATAAAACTGATCATACCCATTGACCCAGAAATTCCAATACCAAGTTTATATCCAGAAAAAATCATAAAAAATGGAAAAAGTCCTACATGTTCCAAAATATTCATAGCAGTTCTTTTTGTAGTGACAAAGAATTGGAAATTGAGGGTATGCCCATCAATTGAGGAACAGCTGAACAAGTTATGGTATATGAATGCTATAGAATATTATTGTTCAAAAAGAAACTATAAATGGATGGACTCTAGAGAAGCATGGAATGAATTACAAGAACCGATTCTAATCGAAAGAACAGAACAAAGAGAGCATTGTATACATTAACAATAACATTGTGAGTTAGATGGATGCAGCTCCTCTCAGCAGTAAAGAGAACTAGGGCAACCCTAGGAGACTGGCAATGGATAATGCAATCCCCATCCAGAGGAAGAAAAACAAAACAAAACAAAACAAAAAATCCTATAGAATCTGAATGAACATTACATTCACTTTTTTTTGGTAAGGCAGTGGGGTTAAGTGACTTGCCCAACATCACACAGCTAGATAATTATTAAGAGTCTGAGGCCAGATTTGAACTCAGGTACTCCTGACTCCAGGGCCGGTGCTCTATTCACTGTGCCACCTAGTTGCTCCCCACTACATTCACTTTTTAAAAATTTCTCTTATTTCTCTTTCCAATCTTGTGGGTTTTCTTTCTTTTCCCTTAATCCTAATTCCTCACACCAAAAATGACTAATCTGTAAACATGTTAAATAAAAATGTATATGTACAATATTCACCTGATTTTTCACCACTAAGGGGAGAGGGGTGGGAAAGGGAGGGTGGAAGGAAATAATGTAACTTAAAAATATTTGTATACATGTGAATGAATGCTGAAAAACTTTAATAACATGTAATTGGAAAAACAAAATATCAATAAAAAAGAGAAGAATGGATTGTGAATTGTTGGATCTGATGCTGGAGGTATTCATATTCAAAGAGTGATTTAGACTAAATGGCTTGAAATCTCTTCCAACTCTGATGCTGTGAAAATTTGAGAAAACTGGTATACTAGATTGATCAAATGATGATGAAATTTTTAGCTGATACATATAGCGAAGTATTTCTAGTTGGGGCTCTGATCTATACAAATGACATTCAGATCATTAAAGTATGGGTGGGCAATTGTGGAATTAAGTTTAGTTTTATTTATTTGGCTCCAAATTTCCTTGATCCTACTCTATCCCAAGGGAACATATCTGCTCTTCAGGTGAACATTCACAAGTTCCCTCAATAAATGTTCCTCGACCAAATTCAATAAGAAAACACTGTAGGAAGAAGCAGAGTACAGGAGAGCTGCGAAATAAAGGACAGTTTTTGTTGCCAACAGAAAATCTTCTTCTAACTCAGTATTCTTCAAATGCAGTACCATATTTCACTGGATACAGATCTAGAGAGTGAAGGGACTTAGTAGATCATTAGTCAAATCTCCTCAGTGAGGACACCAAGGTCCTGGGAGGTTTGGTAATCTGTACAACCCCTTTGTGAGGTAGAGAGAACATTATTGTTACCCACAGTTTGAAATTCATAATAGCCATAATAATGATAACTGATATTTACATATCACTTTAAAGTTTGCAGAATATTTACCCTATAACATTAGGGTAAGGATCAAATTAGATAATATATGCAAATATGACAGAGTAACAGACTCAGAAATCTGAATCCAGGTCCTGTGATTTGAAATCAAGCATTCATTCCCATGTTTTGCACCACCTCTATATCCCTTGAGTTTGTGGGGGGGGGGGGGGGGGTGTTTTAGGATTTTGCAAGGCAATGGAGTTAAGTGGCTTGCCCAAGGCCACAAAGCTAGGTAATTATTAAGTGTCTGAGGTTGAATTTGAACTCAGGTACTCCTGACTCCAGGGCCGGTGCTCTATTCATTGTGTCACCTAGCCACCCTATCCCTTGAGTTTTTAGGGTGAGAAGGGAGCCTGGAGACAATTTAGTCCAATTTTCTCCTAGAAAAGAAACTAAAGTCTAGGGAGGAAGAGGGACCTGCTAAAGGTCCCAAAGTCAAACCAATATCTCCTGGCTGCAAATTTATCTTCCAGGTGTCTAGGAATAAAATAAAAAGGAAACAAGTTTTTATAAAAGGAAAAAAAATCTTTCAAAGTGATCTAGAATAAAAGATAGTATTACAAGCTGGTCAGTCAAGAATCTTTCTAAGACTAAGAGAAGGCTCTGATCCAGAAAGAGTAGATAAGTTATTTGACATTGAAATTATCATTCTTTCCAAACTACTTTGCAACTCACACAGACTTTCTGAATACCAGTAAGATGTTACCCAACAGTTTTCTGGTCAACTCTGTTCAGCCCATTAAGGTCAATCTGATGTAAACAAGTGCCATGACCTTCAGCTCAGTAGGAGCCAAGGTCTTGGTTGCTCCTCACTGGCACAAGCCACATTAGTTGATGAAGGTGATTCATGTACCTATGAGCAAGAGTTGGGATTAGCGAGCAAAAGGAAAAGTCTTCTAAATCAATAAGCTAAAATTACACTTCTAAGTAAAGATGAGAAGGCCCTGAATGTAAGGATATCTAGGTAGGAAGAACAAAGAGAAATCAGAGCTGTTCTGGGTAGACTTCAATCATACTATTATTAGCTCACTGAGTAACTTTGGGAAAAGTCACCTCCCTCTCTAGTCCTCAGTTTCGCTTTCTGTAAAATTAGGGACGGTAAAAAAAATATTGGCTAAGGTGATCTCTAAGGTCCTTAAACTATTTCTACCATTAACATTCTGTGCTCTACAGTTTCCAGCCCTGCCAATCTTAACAATTTATGTGTTAAGGTTTCTTATAGTTTTAAGATTATTATTTACATTTTTATCATGCTTTAAGATTCAGAAAGCATTTTCTTCACCACTACCCTGTGAGGTAGACAATATTTTCACAATAACAACTGCAATAATAAAAATAGATGATATTTCTATATCATATATTTACAA
The DNA here is from genome assembly GCF_037893015.1 of Macrotis lagotis. Taxonomy (NCBI): domain Eukaryota; kingdom Metazoa; phylum Chordata; class Mammalia; order Peramelemorphia; family Peramelidae; genus Macrotis; species Macrotis lagotis. The sequence continues at coordinate 646,050,891 of NC_133666.1, read as the reverse complement.
ACCATTTCTATAATCTATAGTATTTTAAAGATATATTATCAGGAGGATCAAATGAGGTAACATATAAAAAAGGAGCTATCATCATCATTATTGACATAATCATCTTATTTGAGTCTTACAACCATCTTGTAGAGTAATACTAGAAGTACCACTGACCCCATTATACAGATGAGGAAACAAATTCAGAAATGTTAACTGAGGAAAAGCTAGATAGTATAGTAGATATAGAGCACTGGCTCTGGAATCAGGAGGACCTGAGTTCAAATCCAACCTCAGACACTTAATAATTACTTAGCTGTAGGAACTTGGGCAAGTCATTTAACCCCATTGCCTCGCAAAACAACATAAAAAAAAATGTTAAGTGACTTACTTGCCTAAAGTCATAAAGCTTATAAGAACTCAGGTCTCATAACTCTAAGAATCTCTGAAGGAGAAAGCTACCCTGATATCATTCTGTTGACTGAAACTCCAACGAAAATTCCTCTAATATTTTCACCAAGATGTGGTTCTCTAGACTTTGCTGAAGACCTGTATTGAGAGAGAAGTCACTACCAAGGGAGGAAAATCATTCACTTTTAAATGAGTTTTCCTTGCTTTGAACCTAAATCTACCTCTTTGTAATTTCTACCCATTGCTTGGCTCCAGAGGGTAGAATAATCCCTCTTCCCTAATCCCTAAGCCCTCTTGTCATGACAGGTATTCCACATTTATTAATTACTAAGTGTCAAGAGCCCAGGGATATAAATGCAAAATCAAAACTAGGTCTTGTGGAGTGGCTAGGTGGCGCAGTAGATAAAGCACTGGCCTTGGAGTCAGGAGTACCTGGGTTCAAATCCGGTCTCAGACACTTAATAATTACCTAGCTGTGTGGCCTTGGGCAAGCCACTTAACCCCGTCTGCCTTGCAAAAACTAAAGGAAAAAAAAAACAAAACTAGGTCTTGCCCTGAAGGAGTTTACATCTTTTGGGGGTCAATGTAACCAAGATTAGGAGGAGTGCTGAAAGCCAAAAAACAACTTTTACAGCTAGCATTTCTGATAAAGGATTCATATCTAAAATATATACAGAGGGGGCATCTAGGTGGCACAGTGGATAGAGCACCGGCCCTGGAGTCAGGAGTACTGGTCTCAGACACTAATAATTACCTAGCTGTGTGGCCTTGGGCAAGCCACTTAACCCCATTTGCCTTGCAAAAACCTAAAATAAAATAAAATATATACAGAGAACTAAGCCAAATTTATAGGAATACAAGTCATTCTCCAACTGATAAATGGTAAAAGAATATGAACAGGCAGTTTTTAAGTGAAGAAATTATTAGTCATGTGAAAAAATGCTAGTAATCATTATTGATTAGAGAAATAAAATTTAAAACAACTCTGCAGTACCAATTCTAATATGGCAAAAAAGAAAAATTTTTTAAATGTTGGAGGGGATATAAGAAAACTGTGACACTAATACACATTTGGTTGAGTTGTAAATTGACCCAACTATTCTAGAAAACAATTTGGAACTACATCAAAGCGTTATAAAAATGTGCATATCCTTTGAACCAGCAAAACCATTACTAGGTCTGTATCTCAAAGAGATCACAAAAAAGGGGAAAAGACCCACATGTACAAAAATATTTATAGCATCTCTTTGTCATGGCAAAGAATTGGAAATTGAGGAAATGCCCAACAATTGTGGAATGGCTGAATAAATTGTAGTATATAAATATGATGGAATCCTATTGCTCTGAAAGAAATCAAGAGGGCGGCTAGGTGGCGCAGTGGATAAAGCACAGAAGTACCTGGGATCAAATCCGGTCTCAGACACTTAATAATTACCTAGCTGTGTGGTCTTGGGCAAGCCACTTAACCCCATTTGCCTTTCAAAAACCTAAAAAAAAAAAAAAATCAAGAGCATGTGAATTTCAGAAAAACCTGGAAAGACTTAGATGAACCAATGCTGAATGAAGTGAGTAGTACCAGGAGAACACTGTACATCTTTACTGTAACATTGTGTGATGATCAATTATGATGGACTTGGTTCTACTCAGCAGCAAAGACAATTCTAAAAGACTTGTGATAGAAACCACCATTCATTCAGAAAAATACCTATGGAGTCTGAATGTAGACCAAAGCATACTACTTTTAATTTTTAAATTTTGTTTATGATTATTTTTCTTTCTTGTGTTTTTTCCTTTTTTCCTGATTATTCTTTCACAATATGACTAATATGGAAGTATGTTTAGCAAAGTTGTATACATATAACATATTAGATTACTCTCTGTAAAGGGGAAAAGAAAGGAAGAAAACAGAAAAAAATGTGAAACTCAAAATCTTACAAAAATGTTTATAGATTATAGTTACAAATTATAAGTAATTAGAAGAAATAAAATAAAAATATGATGAAAAAAGAAAGTGACATTTGAAGTGGTCTTTGAAGGAAGCAAGGGATTCAGAGAGGAATCCAGGGGGGACAGCTTGGGCAAAGATAAAGAGGCAGGGAACAGCAGGTAGGAAGAATAGCAAGTGGGCCAGTAGGGCTGGTACAGTGAAGTTTGTGGAGGAGTACAGAGATCAAAAAGCTTAGACAGGCCTAGGCCTCAAGTATATTTTTCCAGGCTTTAAAACTTCTCAATCAAGGAGGCTTTATTAAGTGTCTATGTTGGGCCAATACTGTGCACTGGAGAAACAAAGACAAAAAGGAACACCAAAAGCCTACATCCTTGAGGAGCTGACAGTCCAACTTCAAAAGATAGTCTGTTCATATAAATGCATACACAAATAAGGTGCTAACATCTAGGAAAGCAGAAAAAGCAGCTCTCAGAAAAGCCAGGAAAAAAGGAGATTCTATTTTTATCCAAGAGTAAGGGCAAGTCACTGCCCACTTATGTGGGCAGATCTTTGCTTCAGAAAAATCACTTTGATAGTCAAATGGAGAATGGATTGGAAAGAGGAGAGAATCTAGGCAGATAGATGGGATGAAGGATACACTGTCTATCCTTCACTTGATTTCCAAAGCAATATTCCGAAACAGTCTGAATAGGATCACTCCTCCCTAAATAAAGTCCCATGATTCCCTATTAATGTCAGAATTAAATATGAAATCCTGTTTGGCTTTTAAAGTCCTTCACAATCTGATCCCTTCCTACCTTCCACCTATACTTTGTTCCCTTCTTGGTGATTACTTGGTGATCCAGTAATAGCAGCCTTCTTGCTGCTCCTTCAACATGTCCACCCAAACCAGAATGCTTCCCTCCTTACCTCTGCCTTCTGGTTTTCTTCAAAACTCAGTTCAAATACCTTCTATAAGAGAATTTTCTCCCCTACCTCAAGTTACTTCCATTTGCATATATCTTCTATCTAAATGGTTATCTCTAAATTGTCTCTCCCATTAAAATAAGAGCTCCTAGAGGCCAGAACAGTTTTTGTCTTTCTGGGTATCCACTGTGGCCCAGGATGCAGTGAAATGACCTCAACATCTTCCACATCAGGAAATCAAGCAATCAAGTTTAACAGAAGCAATGCAAATCTATCTAATGTCAGCTGTGCCCTACTTCAGCAAGGCAATCTTTTCACACTCCCTAATTTATTTTGATCTCCCACCTTCTGGCACTAAACATTCCACATAGGCCTTCTCAGGGCTGCTCCTCCACTTTTAATGTCCACGCAATTTTCACCCGTGGTTTCAAGAAACTGGAGCATGTGCAATGTCCACACTCTGGTAAAAACCATCTGCTGAGAAGAGGTCAACTAGATTGAAAGTAATCAAAAGGAGGGGGGTGGCTAGGTGGTGTCGTGGATAAAGCGCCGGCCTTGGAGTCAGGAGTACCTGGGTTCAAATCTGACCTCAGACACTTAATAATTACCTAGCCGTGTGGCCTTGGGCAAGCCACTTAACCCCATTTGCCTTGCAAAAAAAAACCCCTAAAAAAAAAGAAAGTATTCAAAAAGTCTCCAGTGAGTTTGGGCGACTTTGGAAAAATGACTTTAGAAACTGAGTGAAAGATAGCCTGGAATGGAAAGAAGGAGGAGGGGAAAAGCAGAGGACAAGATGTATATGGGGTTATGATCAAAGAAAGGAACTTCAAAGTTGTTGAACTTGGAAGTGGCACACTTGTAGGTGCCGATAAGATCCTTCTGTGGAGGGGGTTATGGAAATTGAGGGGACTAAAAGAATTGGAAGGTTAAAATGTTTGAAGGAACATCAACATGTAGGTTGACAGCCCTGAGTATGAGGACAGGAGTAAAGAGATAATGAATATGTTGAGGAAAGAGGGAGAATCACTTGGGGCTGGTAGATAATTGCCAGAAAGATCTGGTTTGGGTGGCAAATGTTTCTGACTCATACCTGACCAAAATTCTCTCTAGAATACTCACAATAAATAATAATCCACTATTTCCCAAAATAGAGTATTTCTCTTTTAGACAGTTCAAAATACTATAAAAGAAAATATATCTTTCATCAAGCCTAATCTAACCCTTTGCAATTTTATTCTGGCCTCTGGGGCCAAGAAACTGAATTTAATCCTACTCTGACAAACTAGTGCTTCAAATATTTGATGACAGCTAATGAGTCACCTCTAAATCTTCTCTTTTACAGGCTAGACATCCCAAATTCCTTCAGTCTTCCTCATATGGTATGGTTGGTAGGCCTTTTGCTATTCTCATCACCTTGTTCTGAATATTTCTCAGTTTGTTTAGATAAAAATGCAATCCCCAAAACTTAATATAGGACTCGTGATATGATCTAATTAGGGTACAATAGAATAATTTATTACCTCACTCATTCTGGATACTCTGGCCCCTATTAATGTAGCCAAGGACAATGTTGAGGTTTTTTGGTTGCCATGCTCACTGTTATTGAGGCAAATAATCCACTAAAACCATTTCTATTTCACACAGAAATAGTCATCTAGTCACACCCATTCTAGCTTATATTAATGAAGTGGATTTTGGGAACTCAATTGTAGAACTCTTAATAGGAATGTTGAGGTTCCATACAGACCAAAAATCTGCAGTATTTTTTTTATAGTAGAAGAAAAGTGGAAATAAAATGAGTAGTGAAAACAACACTAAAAGGCAGCCAAATTAAAAATAATGGCATTGACCAATCTTGATAGAAACGTGAGAACAAGCACACGGTCCTACTTCACTCCACTGTGGACTGGGAAAGTGTGTGAGCACTCACTATCCATTATTCAAAACTTGTGCAAGCATGCCATCATGGAACTACTACATATAGGGCTGAGATCAGATTTGAACTCAGGTCTACCTCCAGGTCTAGCACTCTATCCACTGGGCCAACTAGCTGTCACTTTAAACATAATAGGCATTTTGTTATTATTATTATTATTATTATATTTATTAGCTCATATTAATCCAGTGCCTTAAAGCTTATAAAGTGTTTCCTCACAACAATCCTATGAAGTAAAGGTACTATTAGCTTCATTTTACATATTAGTAAGCTTAAGGTCAGAAAAGTAAAATGTTGACACAAACTCAGATAGGTTGTAAATGATGGGTCCAAGACTTATCCACTTCCTTTGGCTCCAAAGCCAGGGCTCCTGCCTCAACATACAGTGTTCTTACCTATGGGATGTCACAGAGTTCTCAGTTGTCTAGCTGTTTGTAAACAGCACTGAGCCTATAGTTTCTATACCCTTAATCCATGGGTGGCAAGCCCCCAGATGGCACAGTCAAACCATCTCTTCACTGATATGTTCTGTGGTCAAGTTTACTGATCACTTCTTCATGCTTACTATTTGGGGTGGGAATTGGAGAAGAGGAGGGAGCAGAGAGCAGGAGAGCATGGAAATCAAACACTTGAGGTCTGTCCCAGCAGTTCCCACATCTGGCTGTTCACTGAACCTGGTGAATTCCACCATGTGGGCTGGTCTGTTCCTTCTAGAAGAACAAAAAAATAAGAAAACAAGCTTGACTTCCATGCACTGAAACAAACCACCCAGGCTGTCATCCTAACTGGTAAAATAGTAAAGCATAAGTACTGGTTCCATGGAGGGAAGCTGCCAGAGGAAAGGTTAGCTGCTCCCCAATCCCTTCCTGTCTAATACCTACAAGAATGGGTGAGGGTCACCAAAAACAGGGTTCTCATCTTCTAAGTCCCACAGCTTCTGATCTTTGGTTGTGGTCTAGTAGGAAGAATATAGAAACTGACACCAGAAAATCTGAGTCCCATTGTATATGTAATGATTCCCTGAATGCTACCCATGTTGACTATAAGCAGGCACTTCTCAATATATGCTGGTGAGTTATCAATCAGGGGTCATTATTATGTGCTCTATTCTACCTCCCTGTTTTTGGCTTAACAAGACTGACTCCTTAAAGCATCTACACCCTGTAGGGCAGCATTTTCACAAAGGGTGTCTTTGCCCGGTTATTAGCCACTGCTGACTAAAACCCTTTTGTATTTTGACACTTCCCAGCCTTGTTCTTCCTGCCCGTTTGTAACAGAATCTAAGATGAATCATTTGCAGCAAATGGCTTTCAAGAATACTCCACAGATTAGGTATCAGTGCATGATTCCCACATGCTCAAACCCTTTCCACCTTCACATGTGTGTGCCATCTCTCCACACCTGTTCAGTCCTGGCAGTGCTCAGTGACAAAGGCCCTCACAGTTGGTAGTCAGTGTTTTACAAATACCTGCCCAGAGAGAACTGGCCAGACATCAGTGGATTTCTATTATCTCAATGCTGTTTCCAGAAGAAAGATGAATATCCAAGGTGCCTCTAGATGTGGTAAGACTAAGAATTGGCTGGCCAGCTGGGAGGATTACATGCCAAGCTGTTCCAAGTCTTGCATCTCATTAGGAGCAAGACTCTGAATCAGTCAGATGGAGCATTAGTCAGGGAACGTGGGGACAATATGTAACATACCAAACTAATTACGGTGGCACTACTACTGTATGTCTGACTCAGACACGAGGACAAACACACGATCGCTGCTTTTGCTACTACAGCAATTATATTCTTAGAATTACATTCATCCTCCCTTGGGATGCTGCTGGACCCTTTGGGGTAGAACCCAGTGGCAACTACTAGGAGAATGAAAGCTTGTTTGTCCAACAACAGTATTAGCATAATTGTGGTCATCACTACTATTATTATATTAGCATGATACATAATGATAATGTGAATAATAACAGCTTTTTTTATATATAGGGTTCTACAAAGCACTTTCCTTACAACAGTGCTGAAAACAAGTATGACAAGCATTCCTATCCTTATTTTATAGATGCAGTCTGGTTCAGAGAGGTTTAATTCATAGACTGATAGAGCTGGAAGGGGTCCAAAAGATTAACTAGTCCAAACCCTTTATTTCATTGAGGTCAAAAAAGAATTAACAACTCATCCAAAGCCATATACCCATTGAGCAGTAGAATAAGCATTAAAAGTTAGGTTTCTTAAGTGCAAGTCAAACACTATTATGAACTCAGTGTTTTTTAAATTACACTAACTTCCCATATTAATCTCTTTTCTTATTTTTATGTATTCATTGTCTGAATGTCACAAGTCAGCATTGAGATGATCATATGATTTTAGAATTAGAAGTGAGTGACCTTAGCAATGGTCTGTCCAGCTCTTTCACCTTACAAAAAAAGGAAATTAAAGCTCATAAAGGTAAAAATCACTTTCCCATGGTCAGGCAGATAATAAATAAATGGTAGAACTGGGCCTTAACCCTTACAACTGACTTCAAATCCACTACATCCTGGATCTTTGTACTACCCCTACATCCCACTATGTCCTGGATATTTTTACCACCTTTGAGAGTTTTGAAGAAAGCTGAAATTGTTCATTTCAGTGTTCTGTAGAAAAAAATATGTAGCAGAAAACAAGGCATTCACAATGGCCATCAAGCTTTAAAAACAGATTTCATTCAGGCTCCTCCTATGGAGAGGAAGAAAGCACAGGTTGGGGTGGAAGGTTAAATGTGGCAACTGAAGAATTTGGGGCATCAATCATCACAAAGGGAAGAGAATCCTAGTTCTTTCTTCTCCTTCTTCTTCATTGTATTTAGCAATTTTGTCACAGAGCTAGTAGGAGACCCTGGGGGAGGGGGGGGAGCAATTCACTTTGGCTAGGTTCTTTTTTGGTGCCTTGAATGAGCTAGCTGCCCAGCTGGGCTGAGAACATCTGCCTCCTGTGTAGTATGACCAACCGATGATGAGCCACATGCTGAATTTAGTCTACACACAGTGTTTAATCCAAGACTAGTTTCTGCCACCTCATACCCTTCTGAAAGGTCTTCCAATCTTTAGCATGAGTACAATTTGATGACAAAGAGAATGTATAGACACAACATACTTGCTTACCCACAGAATGTCCTGGGTCTGGGCCATTTGATTTTCAAGGTATAAGGGTCTGTTCCAGTATGAGATGGTCTCTGAAACCCTTTCCCAACCTGGAAGATTCTATGGTCCTGTGATACAGTTCTTGCTGCCATATATTCTTTTCTTCCAAGCTAACTGTGAGTTCCTAAGAAGACAACCCCTGGTCTTCTCTAGCCACAGGTGGAACTACAAAACAGAAATTCAATGAGTATTTGCTTAACCAGGGCCTCCTGCAGCCTTGACACCATACTGTGGATTCAAAGAAAGGCAAAAGACAGTCCTCACAAGGAAGACTCACAATCTAATGAGGGAAGACAAGGAAGGTATCATGGTAATCTTTACTGTGAGAGGGGAGAGGGAGCATGGAAGTACTGACAAACAGAATCTTGGACACCCAGTGTACTTCATCAGGTCTGCCATTGTCATGGATTTCATATTTCTAAAGATTTTTACTACTGACCTCTAAACAGATTAAGGATTATCAGCTATCTGCCAAGTAATATACGTTTAACAGTCCCATAGAGACTGTAAGGCAGCAAAGTATATTGGAAAGATACAATTCAGAAGACCAGATCTAATAGTAGCACTGCCCTTATCAGATGTGTAACCTTAGGCAAATCACTTTCCTTCTCTGGGTCTCAGTTTTCTTATATATATCAAATGAAGAAGCTGAATTTGTACTAAGGTTCTGTCCTAGGATTGTGAAGTTAATTCTAAGAACTGGAGAGAAAATTAAGCCTTCCCATTCATTTAGCTCTCAAAATGAATAGTTACATAGCAAATGTTGCCTCCAGGCAACAAAAAAATGAAAGCAAAACCCAATATTCAATTCATATATATTCTAGGATGGTTGATTGAATGATATGAGTTAGATATGGCCAGTCAAATGTCCAAGAACAGCATGTGCAAAGAGTGAAAAGACAGCCAAGGTCCTCTCAAGCATTACCAGATAAAGCACACTCCTCCAGGACTACAGGGTTCTGGGTCCTTCATCATTCTTTTCTAAACTCTGATACAAGCACCAATGATCATGTGAGGTTTACAGGATGAATCTTTAGTAACAATTAAATTTGAGGTTGGACTGCTGTTTGTTTATGAAGGGGGAAAAAGCTCTTTTTTTTTTTTTTCTGCCATTACTCCTATCAGTAAGATTTCACTTTCCAGGCATTCTTGGAAATGCTTTCCAAGCATTCTTGCTTATAGACAGTCTTTTCTAAAATCATGATTGGAAGCATTTAGCCTGGAACACATTTACCACAAGTGAAAACATTTATGTGGGGAAGGGGGGGCAGGAGTGGGTCCCTCTAATATGTCATTCTCTTACATTACTTAAGGATGACTTACAGTCAGTCAAATTTGGAGGACAGGACAGGCACTCTGCCTGAGAACCTTGAAAGACTCTACTGTTATCTTGTGGTAGGAGAGGGTGGTGTAACATAAATGGTACCAAAGCCTTTGAGAAAAGGTACAAGTAAAAAAAAACCCTTTTAAATTTGTGGCATGCAAATGTATCAGACTTCAAAGAAAATTCTTTATTCTCAACACACAGGCAAAACCTAGTATAGTAAACCACAGTAATACAAAAGTTTCTTCTACTTAATCAAATATTCTCCCCAAATTAAGGAGGAGGGAGTTATACTTGCAGTTTCAGAGGTCAACAGATGATGATGATAAAAACAGCTTGAACTACAATTTGTGCATTTTTGTATTAGAAGTTCATATATCCACAGCACTTTAAAATAACAAGTGGGTCCCAGCAATTAAAATAAAGCTCTGGCTCCTGAAACCAAGCCAACTATAATAAGCCCTCTGACATTCTAGGCATTCTGTGAACCCCTGGCATTTGGAACCATCTCTAGACAAAGCCCTGGCCAAGCAGGCAAGGTCCGAACCTGCTTTGTGTTCGACATGCTCCAATCCCTCCCCTCACAACCCAGCATACTTCTCCAGCCTTCAATTTAAGATAATCTCAAAGCATAGCATGAAAAAGGAAAAGAAACCACCAAAGGGCAGATTGGCCAGGAAAAAGCTGAAGGTGAAATCAGACTCCAAACATTTCTTAAGCACCTATTGGGTGCAATATACTTGGTAGGTATTGAGGGGATATCATTCTAAATAAGCCCTACTCCCTTACCTCAAGGTGTTTACTATTATGAGTTTTTCAAGAGGTCACTCCATAGATGAATCTATCAGTTTAAATAAAATGTCCAGGAAATAACTGGGACATTTTATTATAATCACTTCAATAACTGGACAGTACTTATTAAATGCCTATTCTGTGCAAAGCCCTAATTCACAAGGATCTCTAACTTTCCTGGGGCAATTTTACTTTTAGCCAGGGAGGTCAGGGAAAGTGAAACCTGAACTGGGTTTTGAGAAAGTTAACAAAGAAAGATGGGAAGGATATGGGAAATACATTTACACAAGTATGAGTTCTCAGAGAGGAGAGGTAGGCAAACAAATGGAGGGAGAAAGACAGGACTAAGTCTGTATTTAACCCCTGCTGTGTGCCAGCCCCCTGAGCTAAGCACTTCTACTAGCTTGCTCTCATTGGATTCTCACCACAAACCTGGGAGGGAGGGGCTGTTGACATCCCCATTGCATGGTGGTGAGAAGGCATCACAGACTATGGCCCACACTCACATGGAGGAGTTCAAGGATCCTAAGTATCAAAGTATTTGAGCTCAAGGTCTTTCCTTCTAATATTATGATTTTCTTCCCAGCTCTTGTTTTTTTCCCAGTCCAGGAAAAAATCTTGTAAGCAGCACAATGACAAAACTGTGACCCAGGGAACTGTCTCCCCAAGGAATTTTACAAGGTACCTCTCCTTAACTCAAGAGTTTGATAGAACTATCCTGAAGGGCAGGCAGCAAGGCTTTGTTTTCAGCTGAGATAAAAAAGAGACTCAATGCCAAGGAACATAAATTGAGGGCAAACAGAGTGGTAGTTGGATGTGTCAGAAAGGCAATGGGGTACAGCAATACTCAGGGCCATTCAAAGAAGTGGAAAACAACAGAGAAGAAAATGAAGCTGCCCTGCTATCAGCAACTGAGGTTCAAATTCTGTCGGTGTCATCACTATCCTTGTTGAGACTTGTGAGTTCATCCTATTCCTCCAGGACCTCCCATACTTCCTGGGTGTTCAAACATGTTCACTAATAAAAACACACATATAGAATAAATGCATAAGGAGGATAATGTGCTATGACATCAGATGAGGGATAGGTCATTTCTATGAATCCAAAAACATTTATTAAGCTCTTACTATAGACTTAAGCAAGCCCTGGATAAAGACCTGACATTGGAAGAATACAAGCTCCCCCAAAACAAGGACCCCATAGAGAAGAGTTAGGGGGAATCTATCTAGTTCAACCTAATTCTGAAGAAGAACCTACTCTACCCTGTACTCCAGAAGTGATCTCACCAGCCTTTTCTGAAAGACCTTCTTTCCATTAAAGGATAGCTCCATTGTTAGGAAGTAGATTGCATCTTTGCAACTTTCACTCCCAAGTCTTCCAGCTCCGCCCTTGGGAACCAAACAAAGACACTAATCCTTTCTCTGGACAAACCTTCCAATATCAGAAAATAGCTATTAGATGCTCCTTAAGTATTTTCATCCCCAGGCTAAACCAGTTTCTTCAATCAGACTCCTCTAGCATGATTTCCAGACTCTTCTCTAACTTTGCTGCCCTCCTTTGAACCAACTCTCTAGCAATATGAATTTTGTGGATGCTTAGTTGATTAGTTGTCCAATTCTTCATGACCTCATTTGGAATTTTCTTGGCAAAGGTACTGAAATGGTTTGCCATTTCCTTCTCCAGTTCATTTTACAGATGAGGAAACTAAGGTAAATATAGGATTAAGTGACGTGCACAGGGTCACATAATTGTGTGTCTGAGGCTGAATTTGAACTCAGATTTTCCTGACTCCAAGCCCTGAGCTCTATCTACTGCACCACTTTACTTTTCAATATCTTTACTAAAAGGTGAAAGCTGAAAACAATATTTCACATATTCTATTTTTTTAGTCTTTTAACTTTATTTTTTTTATTCTGATTTTTAATAAGTTATATTCTTCAGTCAGGTTTTGCCATTTGGCCAATTCTGATTTTTAGGGAGTTACCATATTTCCCTGTGTGTTAGACACTCCCGTGTATACGACACTTTAATTTGGGGGTCTGAAATTTGAAAAAAAAAATTACATAAAGTTATTGAACTCAAGTTTTATTCATCATGAAATTCAAGGACCTTCTGCTCATAGCTTTCAGGCATCTTTTGGGCAAGTCTGGAGCATGGACACGTGTTTGGTCCATTCCATTTCGTGAACCTGAAGCACCAATTATGTCCTCCTTTGAAATCAGTAACTTCTTTTTTCATTAGCAATTCTTCTTGCCTCCTGCTTTATGGACATCTTTGTGGACACAGGAATTCCACTGACCCTTTAATCTTCAATCCATTTCTTCAATTCCTTCTCTAACTCAGGCTATTTGGCTGCCTTGCGTCTCATGGCTGTCTCAAGTGTCATCAGTTGGGTTTCTTCTTCCCATAGCCAGTCTCTGATTGCTTTCTCAGTTGGAGGAGAACCAAACTGACGCTCAACAGCACAATTTCCATTAACTTTTACAAACTGGATCACTTTGAACTTGAATTCAGCACTGTACAAAAATCTTTTCTGAGCTGTTTTTGGGCAGAATGTGGCAAAATATAACCTAATATACTGGTAACAAATGTGAAACAGTGAGTGCAAAAACATGTGAAAAAGCAGGAAATGCAAGTAAAAAAATCTACAACCACTGTATAAGATACTCCCAGTTTTTAGACCCCAAATTTTTCAAGAAAAGAGTGCATCTTATTTATACATGGGAAAATATGGTTATTTCCTTCAGTATTGTTTTATGCCTCTTTTACAAGTTGTAAATTCTCATCCATAATTTTCTTGCATATCTCATTTCTTTTCCCATTTTTTTCTTCTACTACTCATATGATTTTTAAAATCACTTTTTTTGTTCTTTTTTATCTTTCTTTAACTCTTCTAAAATTTTTGTGTCCACTCTGCATTTTTCTTTGAAGTTTTACTTGTAGATGTTTTCAAATCACTGTCTTCTGAGTTTATGTCTGGGGCTTCCCTACACCGTATTGTTCTTTATGGTCAGATTTTTGTTATGTGTTTGCTCATTTTTCAAGCCTACTTCTTCACTTTTGAATTTATGTTGTGTTGGGCTTCTCTCTGGGTGGTGGGAATGACTAGTTTGAGCTTCTGTCTGTGCCAATCTGCTTTCACAGCTAGGTCCTCAGGCCTATAGGTTTTTAGTACCTCCAATGTAGTGTGATCTGTGGAGAGAGTAAGTAGCTGTTCTGCTGGCCTCTACTGGTCTTTACTGAGGTAATGCTCCTGTTCCCAGTGGTGGTACTGGGGTGTCCTAATATCTCTTTCCCTTACCATCCCTGGAGCTCACTTGCTTGTTGGATCCTATTATGTTCCCAAACATTGCAAACCACCCCACAGTGGTCTTTAAGCTGCCTTAGACTAGAAAAATGATTCACTGTGTCTTTTTTGGTGGTTTTCCCAATCAGAATTCTATTTGATGTTTTCTGTGATGTAGGAGAGGTTTTGGGAGAAGTTAGGAAATTGTTATTGTTTATTCTTCCATCTTTCAATCCAAATTAGTGTTTAAACTGTCTTTTTTTGTTATTGTATCTTTCACAATACATAGGACAAAGACTTGAAAGTATTTTATAAAGCTTAAAGTGCTATCTATGATTATGAATTATTATGCATTATCTAATTAATATTATAATACTGCTCTATTATTGATAAGTAATATGCAATATTTTTATTAGTAATATGTAACCATCATTGAGACTGCTAGCTGACACAGTGGGCAGAGTACTAAACTTTAACTCAGAAAGGCCTGAATTCAAATCTACTCTCATATATTTACTAAATATGTGACCTTGGGTAAGTCACTTAACTTTTATAGCTTCCTCAACTATAAAATGAGAATATTGATAGCACCTATCTCCCAAAGGTGATTGTGAAAATCAAATGAAATCATATTTGTAAAGTGCTTTGCATATCTTAAAGTGTGATACAAATACTAGGTTATATGCATCAACTAATAGCAGATGGTGAAAGTGAATGGAATAGAAAACACAAGTTCAATGCCTTAATTGTACAAAGGAAGAAGAGAGTTAAGTTCCTTGAGGGCAGACCTGTTTCATTTTTGTTTTTGTATTCCCTAAGGTCTGGACAATGCAAGTAATTCATGTTTGCTGAATTCATCTTGAAGGGCAGGGATTTGTCCAAGAACACCTGGCTACTTCTTTTGTTTCAAGGCAAAGGTAGACTAGAACCCAAATGAGAGAATGGCTCTGTTATTTTGACAAAAAACATGGTATAATAGTCATGGGCCTGGACTTGAAGACCTGTATCAAATCCTTCCTTTGGCACATTGACCAAGCAATGAAAGGCAAGCCACTTAGCCAAAGTTTCAATTTTTCCATCTGCAAAATAGAGGTTAAAATAATTACAGTTTATGAAGAGACTCCAGTGAGATCATGGATGCAAAACACTTTGCAGTCCTTAAATAAGAGATATAATAAATGGCATCTATTCTATTAATAGACTTAAACAAGAATTTCTCAAGATCCTACTATATGTGCATATAATATATATATATGTAAATTTATGTATATTTATACATATATATAAATATATATAGGTGTGTGTGTGTACACACACACACAAGTCATTCTCTAGACATCAGGAACACAAAGGAGAATTATTCCCAACCTCTCTTGGGGGGGGTGCATCGAAATGGTAAGTCTGGACACAGTTACTGGGAGAAGGAAAAGCACCCTCATAACCAAAGAAAGCATGGAAGGCTAGTCATAAGAACCTCAAAGAAAGCCTGAGAAACTAAAGGAAGAGATGAGGGTACAGACTGGGCAAAGCCATGAAGAAAGGAAAGGATGTGCTAACTCTGGACAATAACAAGTTAGACCAGTTTGACTGGAATGTAGAATGTGTGAAATGGAAAGAGGGAAAATTAATCTGGAAAGGTATGTTGAATTTTGAAATGTTTTCAATGCCAAGATAAAGTATTTATATTTCATCTTGAAGGCAACAAAGAGCCTCTCAAGTTTCTTGAGTAGGAGAATGACAGTCAGGCTCAAGTTTTTGGTAGACTATTTTGGCACCTATGTGGAGGGTGGATTACATAAAGGAGAAACTAGGATCCAGGAATCCAATTAGGACAGTGCAGTAACAATCTATCCAAGAGAGAGACTAAAAGAGGAGAGTGGCTGTTCCGGTAAAAAAAGAATGATGGCTGCAAGAGATGATTCTAGGAGGGTATAATCAACAAAATTTAGCAAATGATTAGATATGGGGATGTTTAACCAGGTGAACTAAAATAGATTTGTTTTTTTTTTTTGTTTTGTTTTTTTTAGGTTTTTGCAAGGCAAATGAGGTTAAGTGGTTTGCCCAAGGCCACACAGCTAGGCCATTATTAAGTGTCTTAGGTCCAATTTGAACTCAGGTACTCCTGACTCCAGGGCCAATGCTCTATCCACTGCGCCACCTAGCTGCCCCGAACTAAGATAGATTTGAGGGGTTTTTTCCTCTAGTTCTAAACTGAACAGGTTTCTAATCCCATTTGGACCTTTACACTGTAAAATGACCCAAATGTCCAATTAGTTTGGAATTAACATTCCTCAGAGGTTATTAAGTGGGGTTACTAAGAAGTCAAATGATCACAAAGAATCAAGAACACAGAATCTAAGCTACTTGATGTCAAGGATTTGTTTGTGTCTTTTCATTCACCTAGCATGATACCTTCCTTGAATGCTGTTGTTGTTCAATAGTTCAGTCATGTACAACTCTTATGTGACCCCACAGACTAAGACACTGGAATAGTTTGTCCTTTCCTTCTCCAATTGTTTCTATTTTATAGATGGCATGAACTAAAGCAAAATAGGGTGTGCCCAGGGTCACACAAGCTAGTAAGTCTCTGAAACCAGGTTAGAATTCAGGCATTTCTGACTCCAGGTATGATACTCTATCTACTGCACTACCCAGCAGTCCCTTCCTTGCATTTATTTAATAAATGGTTGTTAACATGGCAGGAAGAGATGATACAATTAGCACAGATGAACCTCCAAGTAATTCATATTGGAACATAATGGATGTGGTTCAGGCAGTGAATTTTGATAGTCCCTGAAGTTCTAAAGAACATACTTTTGCCCGTATTTGTACACTGTAACTGCTCTGCCAAACTGACTGATTAACTGGTTGCTTAGTAAATCATAGACAGAACAACAGCAATTCAAGTGAAGGGCAAAAATTAGATTCTCTTTGCTATATTTCTTGGCCTGACAAAAAAAGGCAACATCAAATCAAAATTGTTCAATCCTACACACCAGCAGTCCTTTTAGGGATGATACAAAAAGGATGAGAAAGAAGGAGGAGTTAATAATAACATGGACTGCTCATCTTCTGTGGGGTTTTAATGCTTCCCAAGCCCACTCCTCTATGCATCCTTGGGAAGAGAAGCCTGGTTTAGTGTCAAGAGCCCCAGGGTCAAGTTCTGATGATGCTACTATGATCCAAGCTACCCTAAATGACTGGGTCTTTCTGGGACACAGCTTCTTTCTTTCCAAAAAAAGAAGCCTAATTGATTTTTTTGGTTGATATCAATTCAAATATTATACTATGAGTGAGTAAAAATATAGTTATATCTATTATATAGGAAAAGAAACAAACTTAGAGGAGAGTGATTGCCCATAGCAACACAAGTGGATCTTTTGCCTCAAGTCTACTTTTTCATCAAAGTAATGCCTTAGACAATACTAAGGAGCTCACAAAGCTGGTAGGATGGGGGAGGGATGCAAAAAGAACCATAGAGCACCATGATGCAAGGAGGAACAGATTTCCAAAGCTTGGATTTCAATTCTATAAAGAGAGGCCCAGAATTTAGGGCAACAAGTATTCCTTTAGTAAATGACAAGAGGCCCTTGAGGGAGGCAGAACATTTTAACGTCTGTAACTGTATAACGTGGCAGTTCTGTCAGAGGAACAGAGTGTCCATGGAAAGAACTGATAAAAATGAGAATTTCAACACATGCAGAACCAATTTAATGCTAGGAAGTAACATGGAAAAAGAAAGAAAAACATTCAGATTTGCATGTTCTATTTGCAGTTTGCCCCAGAATGGCAATGCAATAAGCAAGATAAATGTATCAAGATAAATGACACCAACTTGGTATTTTTTAAAACAAATGTACCAAACTCTCCAAGATGACCAGGAGCAATCAACAAACTCACTTTAATGATAGGAGGCCCCATTGAGCTATTTTGTAATATAGGCAGGTGGCAAGGAAGCAAGAGAAATGTTTGCATTAGTCAAGCACTGAAAGCCTTCTGATAAAGACAAGGCACCTCTATGCCTGTAACAGCTTGGGAAGGTGATCTTTATTCTGGCCAAGGAAAACAAAGCCTCCCAAGGAAAAGTGTATAAAGGTCATTCATTTAGAGGAGGGACCAATAGTGACCTTAGGCAAATCACTTCTCTCTGGTTCCCAGTTTCATTATATGTAAAACAAAGGGATTAAACTAGAAAGTCTCTAAATTCTCTTCCAGTTTTAGATTCCAGAGTAGGAGGAAAAAATGTATTGACTTTGTTTTTGTTTTTAGGTTTTTGCAAGGCAATGGGGTTAAGTGGCTTGCCCAAGGCCACACAGCTAGGTAATTATTAAGTGTCTGAGGCTGGATTTGAACTCAGGTACTCCTGACTCCAGGGCCAGTGCTCTATACACTGCACCACCTAGCTGCCCCCATAAATGTAATGACTTTGAAAACAAAAAGGAATGGAAGTCACCCCTTTTCTGGCACCAGAGGATCTCATATAAGCAATGACATTCCTACCAGGTGGTCCACTTCAGGGCGGGTGAAATCAGCAAAGAAAACAAGCCCAGCTTATATAGAAGCTAAGTAAAAGAAATTCAAGCTTTATTCCTCATCTCCTTGCCGTATCAACTTTTCTATATTTAATTCTCCATCTGGAGACCTGAATGACTGAAACTACAAATCAAAAGCCCTCTAATGCTGCTATGCAACTTTGGACAATTCAATTATCTCCTTAACTCAAGAGTTTTCTCATCAACAAAATGAAGGGTAATGTGAGATGACCCTAAAGATTCATTCCAGCTTCAAGTCCCATGACCTTCTGAGCTGGGGGGAAGTATATATCCCCCATTTGAAAAATATCACATTACTCAACAGGGCAACTAGTCTAGCATTAACCTGAACTAACTGGAAGGCTCATCAGATGTTTTCTGGGCATTTATCTATGCACAATGACTTGCTGAGTAAGTTCACTAAACTTGACCATTACAATAAGTTGCTTTGGCATCATTTGGATACATCTAGATTTAAACACAAACATAATAAAGAAACCATATACAAAATCTATAACCATGAAAACTGAAATTTCCCAGAAATGAAACATCTATACCTAAGATGAAAGCTATACTAGCTATCAAATCATTAGAGACCACAGAGAGAAAACCTTTCAGAGAATAGCAATTTATTAGTACAAAAGAGTCAACACTAAAGAGAGACAAATGGCTATGGTATATACTTAGACTAGAAAAGTCATGATCTAAATATACAACTACTGGGATATATACTTTGAATTTTTTTTTTAGGAGTGGAAATTCTTGGGGTAAGCCAGCAACCTTCTCAGACAATGAACTAGGCAAAACTGTTATATTATGTGCTTGTGCGAGCTGGCAGTTAAGTGATGCAGTGGATGGGATGCTAAATCTGGATTCAAATCCAACTTCAGATGTTAGCTGTGTGACCCTAAGCAAATCATTTAACTTCAATGTGCCTCAGCTTCTTTCATTTGTAAAATGAGAATGTTAATAGCACCTACTTTCCAGGGTTGTAGAGAAAATCAAATGAAATATTTGCAAAGTGTTTTGCAAACAAACTCTAGAATGTGATATAAATGCTATTATTACAATTATGATGATGTATCTGTCAATATATGAACAGTTCTGTTCTTATTTACTTTTCCTGCTCTTAAGTGAATGAATACTAAAGACTCAGCAGACCTTCTCTAAAAGGTAGAAGAGTTATCAGAAGTTCTGTCATCTAAATTGGTAGCAGATTTTGCCAGTCATTGCAGAAGCTGACTCAGGTAAATAGCCAATCCTGCTTGATCCAGTTCAGCAATTAATCAGCTCAGTAGCCAAAGTTCCCTAAAAGTAGGGGAGCAACTTGTTCAACAACTTATGCTACATCCAAGAGTGATCCTGGTAGAAGGAACACTTGGTACTAATTACTTTAAGTTTGAGCTCATTCTCCCCAGAGGCCACAGTGATAGAGGAGAGAGTGCTCTGGGATTGGAATGTTTTTGTACTTTGCAATCCCTTCCCTTAAATATTCCTTTGAAAAAATTAGAAAAAGAAAGGAAAAAACAGTTAGCCATACTCTCCTCTAGTCCCCCTTGCCACCCTAAGATGAATTTCTAGACCAGTCTAGGGTCGAACTTTTAACCTCTGTAAAACTACAGCAAGGCAAGTGCAAGGATCAAATCTCTGACTTCAACCTCACTCAAAATGCTCTCCTAACTCCTGTGACATCTAGCACAACCAACTCACTTTGTCAAAGAAAACAGGCTCTGAATAAGGAAATAACTGAATCAACAGAGTGAAGAGGCAGCCAAAAAAAAATCAAAGCAATCTTGAGCCTCATGAACAAAAACAAAGGATACAGGATTATTCAATAAGCATTGGTAAGGCACCTATTACCTGTCAGACTTTTTTTTTTAGGTTTTTTTTTTTTGCAAGGCAAATGGGGTTAAGTGGCTTGCCCAAGGCTACACAGCTAGGTAATTATTAAGTGTCTGAGACCGGATTTGAACCCAGGTACTCCTGACACCAGGGCCAGTGATTTATCCACTAGGCCACCTAGCTGTCCCCTGTCAGACTTAATATAAAGACAAAGACCAAGGATTTTGCACCCACTGGGGGGACATGTAGACATATCAATGAATATAGACTATATGCAAAGTAAATACAAGATGGGAAGAACTCTTAGAATTTAGCAGGGGAGAGACACTGAGAAGGGCTTCAATGTAGAACGTGGTACTGGAACTGAATGTTCTCTAAGGCTCGGGACCCTAAAAGATGAGGATTTTGAGCAATTTGCACTAGATGACAGGGCAGTCTGCAAACACAATGGAGAGAAAAACTGGAATGATATTGGTGAGGTACATCGAATAAGCCAGTTTGGTCCGAATATAGACTATGTGAAGGTGTGTGTGTGTGGGGGGGGGTGTTGAAGAGGTAATTAGAGTCAGATAATACAAAGTTTTAAATGCCATAAAAAGAAGTTTGCCTGAGAGCCAATAGAGAGTCAGAGGAAGCTTCTAGCAGAGAAGGAAAGTCAAACTGATACCTTAGAAATATTACTTTGGGAGGCATGTGAAGGAAAATTTGTAAAGGGGAGAAACTCTAAGCAAGGAGCCCAACTGAGAGGCTGTTCTAGGAGTCTAAGAGTCAAAGCAAGAAGAGATGAAGGAATTAACTTAAGATAGTAAGGAAGAGGGAAGAGAGAAGTTGGTAGAAATGATCATTTGGAATGATCCTGCTGTCTTTAATCCTAGTTGGATCATTTCTATAGCATTATATTTAGTTCTGAACATATTTTAGGAGGGACACTAAATAAGCTAGAGCTTATTCAAAATAAAGTGACAAAGAGGGGTAGCCGGGTGGTGCAGTAGATAGGGCACTGACCTTGGAGTCAGGAGGATCTGAATTCAAATCCGGGTTCAGATACTTATTACCTAGCTGTGTGACTTTGGGCATGTCACTTAATCCCATTGCCTCATAAAAAGAAATTTTAAAAAATACAAAATAAAATGACAAGATTAGGAAGGGGACTCAAAACCATGTGACATAAAGACTATTGAAGGAACTAGAAATGCTTATCTTGGGGAAAATAAATCTTCAAGAGAGCTATGATAAGTTTATCTTCAAGAAGCTGAAAAACTATCATGTGTAAAGATTAGATTTTTTTTTCACTTAGTCTTGAAGGGCAGAAATAGAATTACAGACAGAAGTCTCTCAATAATTTCTTGTAGAAAGAAGTTCCAACCGGTCTTCACTAGGAAAACATTTCCTACTGACTGGAACTGCCCAAAAGAGGGGTCCCACATGAATACGAAGGTTCACAAAAACCCAGCACAGACTCAATCTCCCTGCCCTAGCCATTGAGCCAGAGGACTACTGCAAGCCTGACCTCAAAAGAAAGAAATGCACCCCCCAAAACCTGTCCTTGAAGGCTAGGCCAGGACAACTGGATCCAGCTCCAGTGTTCCAGCCAGTCCCAAATGAGGTTCCCATAAGGTCGGTCTGCCCCCTGGTGGTACACTTGTTTAAAGTAAGAAGCATACCGACATGCACTGAGGACTAAAACCCAAATTCTTTTTTTTTTTTTTTTTAGGTTTTTGCAGGGCAAATGGGGTTAAGTGGCTTGCCCAAGGCCACACAGCTAGGTAATTATTAAGTGTCTGAGACCGGATTTGAACCCAGGTACTCCTGACTCCAAGGCCGGTGCTTTATCGCCACCTAGCCGCCCTCAAATTCTTTTTAAAAGTAGTTTCTCAAAATAGGAATAGATCAAATTAACTGCACTGTTCCTATTTTACGAAGTTTATCCAGTTGGCTAAAGTGATAGAGCTGGTAAACAGCAGACCTAGGATTACACCCCTGTTCCTGGACTCCAAATTCAATGCTTCTGTTGATAAAATGCTTTATAGTAGAAATCCAAATTTTAAATCAATTTTGACAGCTGATTAAATAACTAGACCCTAGTGAGTAGCAACGGACATATTAGAGACAACACTGTGTAGATGATGGTATTATTGGTGAACCCTTATAAGTCCTATAAAGTGCTCAGCATACTGTGAGTTAAGTCCTATTACACAGGAGGAAATGGAGACTGAGAAATGGAAGCAATCCTGCTTCTAGTATCAGGCATCCAAACCCAAGTCTTTACTAACAATTAAGACCAGAACACTTTTATTTACACCAGTGAATAGTAATGAGAATCAGTCAGTAGAGAATGCCATTCAAAATTCAGAAGACAGGCAAAAAGGGGTCCTCATTACTTGGAGTGCTCTGTATTCAGTTTCAGGCACTTTTTTAAAATCACATAATCAAACAAATAATCTAAAAGCACGGTGCTTGCTGGGATACTAGTACATTGTTGGTGGAACTGTGAACTCATACAACCTTTCTGGAGAGAAATTTGGAATTATGCCCAAAGGGCAACAAAAATGTGCAAACCCTTTGATCCCATAATACCACTAACTGGGTCTATACCCTGAGGAGATTATAAAAAAGGGTAAAAACTTGTACAAAAATATTGTACAAAAAAAATATTGTACAAAAAAAACTCGTACAAAAATATTCATAGCAGCCCTGTTTGTGGTGGCAAAGAATTGGAAATTAAGTAAATGTCCTTCAACTAGAGAATGGCTTAACAAACTACGTTGTAAGTGTCATGGAACACTACTGTTCTACTGGAAACCAGAAGGGATGGGAATTCAGGGAAAACTGGAAGGATTTGAATGAACTGATGCTGAGTGAGATGAATAGAACCAGAGAAACTTTGTACACCCTAACAGCAACATGGGGGTGATGATCAACTCTGATGGACTTGCTCGTTTCATCAGTGAAACAACCAGAGACAATTTTTGGCTGTCTGCAATGGAGAATACCATCTGTATCCAGAGAAAGAATTGTGGAGTTTGAACAAAGACCAAAGATTATTACCTTCAATTTAGGGGGGGGGAAAGCTGTTATCTTATTGTGTAATTTTACTATCTCTTATACTTTATTTTTCTTCCTTAATGATATCTCTCTCATCACATTCAACTGAGATCAATGTATACCATGGAAATAATGTAAAAACTAACAGAATGCCTTCTGTGGAGGGGTGGGGGGAAGGAAGCAAGAATGGGGGAAAAATTGTAAAACTCAAAATAAATAAAATCTTTCTAAAAAAATAAATAAAAGTACTGTTCTTGGGACAAAGAAAAAAGGGGCCAATGAATTTGGAACTCCACACTAAGGCAGGTGAAAGAATCCTAAAGGAAAAATGTCATAGTCAACTTCTGACCCTCAAAGCCCTGGCTGGCATATTTCATCATTCTACAAATGATTTTCATGCCAACTGTGATCAGCAAGTTTCTCTAAAACCATAACACCAACATATAGAAGCAACAAATGTAGGGATTCAAGAAAGACTTGTGGGCTAATGAGTCCTTTCAGGGCTACTTTCCACCTTTGATGTCCACCTAATGATGAGCCACCTAATTCTCACCTGTGGCTCCAAGAAGCTGTAGCATGCATAGCGGCCACACCCCATAAAACAGTTTCAACAGTCAGACTAAATCAGGTTAAGGGTAACTACGGAGTCTCAAACTTATTGGCGAATGGGGGGGGGGATTCCACCCCAAACATGAAGCCTTACACTGATTGAATGGGCGGTTTGAGAACAATTCATTCGAAGGGCCATGAATGCAGCTGAAGCAGGCACTGTGTAATGCTTGGAATTTGGTTAGACATTGAAGATACCACGATCATGCACTGCATCTAGAGTCATCACCAGTTGTCTTGACTATCTTGCCACTAGACAATGACGGTTTTCAAAGAGAAAGTGAGGCTGACAACTTTGTGGAACTCTGCCTCACTTAACTCCAATTTATGCACAAACCAAAAGACAACACATATATCATTCTATAATTCCTATCTCAAAGTCCTTTGGCAACAGGCAAGTAATGAAGCAGCAGGTGTGGAGCTGCAATCACAACCTTGCACACAGGTAGCCCAGGGCACAAGATTGTTTCCTCACTGGAAGTAGCAGTGGGATTCAGCAGCCCCCTGATGTCTGAGCAGCCCTTTTAAGGATCACTCTGCTCACCTTCAGGTGTGAAGAAGGGACTAGAAAAGTACCCTAAAATTGTCTACTTATCTGATTACCATGGCAGGTAGGGATCCCCCCTCTGTGATTGAAACACACACAAAAAAATGTACAAAAACTTCAAAGAAGATTCCACTCACCATTAGTACATGGAATGAGCACACACTCATCCAGTCTGAAAGAAGAACAGCTTTTGTTGCAAGAGAACTCAGCAGGTATCATATCCACATAGCAGTCCTGAGTGAAACAAGGCTGGCAAATGAAAGTCAGTTTACTGAAGAAGGAGCTGGAGACACATTTTTCTGGAGAGACTGCAGTGAAAGGGAGTGATGTGAAGCTGGGGTAGGTTTTGCAATCAAAACTAATCTAGTAAACAAGCTTGAATGCCTACCAAAAGCTGTGAACAATAGTCTCATGACAATGAGTTTGCCACTTGAAGGAAAATGCCATGCCACCATCATCAGTGCCTATGTCCCCACCATGAAGTCAAAGAAAAATTTTATGAAGACCTGGAGACCTTTATCATCAATTTATCAAAAGAGGACAAGCTTATAATTCTGGGTGACTTTAATGCTAGGCTCAGATTACCAGACATGGTAGGGAGTCCTTGGAAGGACTGGATTTGGAAATAGCAACAGCAATGGTCACTTACTATTGAAAACTTGTGCATCTCATGACTTTCTCAACACAAATATTGTCTTGTTTAATCTAAAAGCAATAAAACTTCCTGCATACATCCACATAGTAAACATTGGCATCTAATGGACTATGTGATCATAAGGAGAAGAGACAGACAGGATGTGAGAGTGACAAAGGCAATGTGTGATACAGAGTGCTGGACTGATCTCAGACTCATCCTCTCCAAACTAAATATTCACATTCAATAGAAGTTGCAGCCCCAAAGCAAAATGAATACTAGAAGAATTAATGTCAAAAGATTAGAGTGCTTCTCTTGAGTCGGAACAATTTGTTGCTAACTTGGAGAAAAACTTGAACCAATATACAACTGGCAACAGTGGAGTTGAAAAGGAGTGGGTAGCTTTCAGAGATTTGGTATACAGTACCACATTTGCTCATCTTTGGTCAGAACATTTACAAACATCAAAACTGCTTTGCTGAAAATGATGTGAAAATTCAGAAGATGCTAAATGAAAAATGAGAATTCCAGAGTTTATTCACAGCATAACTCTGCCATTTATAAGAAGGCAGCAATTAATACCATCAAAAGTAAAGCACAATTGGGGCAGCTAGGTGGCGCAGTGGATAGAGTACCGGCCCTGGAATCAGGAGTACCTGAGTTCAAGTCTGGCCTCAGACACTTACTAATTACCTAGCTGTGTGGCCTTGGGCAAGCCACTTAACCCCATCTGCCTTGCAAAAAACCCTAAAAAACAACCTAAAAAAAAAAGTAAAGCACAAGTGAAATTCAGTAAGGAGGCAGATGAAATTCAGTTTTATGTGGTTAGTAACAATACAAAATGCTTTTATGATGCCCTGAAGACTATTTATGGGCCAAACACATATGGTGCATCTCAACTACTCAGTGCTGATGAAGCCACATTGATTAGTGATAGGCATAAGATCCTAGAGCAACAGGTTGAATACCTCCATAGTGTTCTTAAAAGACAATCATCAATCAATGCAGAAATTACTAACTGTTGACCTCAAGTTGAAATCAATATGACCCTAGCTGAAGATCCAACTGAAGAAGAGGTTTTGAATGCCATTTCAAGTGACTCCTGGCAAAACTACCTAGTGTTGATTCTATTCCAGCTGAGATCAATAGTGTGGGGGGTACATTACTTATCCAAAAGCTGACTGAAATTTTCCTGGTTATATGGCATGAAGAGACTATCCCCCAGGAATTCAAGGATGCCTCCATTGTCCATCTCTATAAAGGCAAAGGGAATAATAGATTATCCTGTGACAATCACAGGGGTGTTTCTCTTTTAGTCACTGCTATTAGGATTCTTACCAGAATCCTCTTCAACAGGCTGATCCTTCACTTCAAAGATGGTCACCTTCCTGAGAACAAGTGTGGCTTCAGAAAGGGTCGAAGAACTGTCAATAAGGTGTTTGGTTCTTGACAACTCCAGGAATAATGCCAAGAGCAGAACAGAGGTCTGTATACAATGTATGCAGATCTGACCAAGGCCTTTGAATCCAACCCTCATGAGGGCTGATGGAAAATTATGTCAAAATTTGGTTGTCTGGAGAAGTTCATCAGTATTGTACATCAATATCATGATGGCATGCTTGCTCAGGCTCTGAAGAGTGGATGGTGCTCTTGAGATTTCTCTGTCACCAGTGAAATGAAACAAGACTGTGTCCTTGCTCTCATACTTTTTAGCATGACATTTTCATTCATGTTATCAAATACCTACACTGAGAATGAACACAGCGCCAAGGTCCAAACTGCTGGTAAAACTTGAAAAGACTACAAGTCAAGACCAAAGTGGAGGCAGTGTTGGTACGTGATCTTCTGTTTGCAGATGATTGCAGCCTCTGAAGTTGAGATACAGAAAAGTATGGATTGACTCTCTGCTGCTTGTGTCAACTTTGGCCTTACAATTAATACCAAGAAAACATTTTTGCTCCCTCAGTCAGCACTACATCATAAATTTGTGGAACCATCAGTTAAAGCAAATGGTGAAGTTTTGAATGCTGTAGATAAGTTCACTTATGTTGGCAGTATATTTTCTGGGAGGTACTCATTGAAAATGAAGTTGACACATGCATTGCCAAAGCTAGTTCAGTGTATGGGAGGCCCCAAAAGAAAGTATGGGAGAGGAGAGGTATTAGATTGATCATCAAAGGTCTACAGTGCTAACCTCATTGCTTTATGCCTGTGAATACTGGACAATCTAGCAGCACCATGCCTGGAAATTGAATCACTTCCATTTAAATTGTCTTAGGAAGATTCTGAAGATCATCTGGCAGAAGATACCAGATATGAAGGTCCTTTCTCAAGCTAAACTTCCAAGCATTCAAACATTACTATAGAGAGCACAACTACAATGGTTGGGCATGTTGTGAGAATGCCAGGTATACTCTCATCAAAAAGACTATTTTAAGAAGAACACATATAGGGCAAGCACTCAGAGCAGTGTCAGAAGAAACAATACAGGGATATCCTGAAGGACTCTCTTAATAACTCTGGAATTGATTTTGCAACATGTGAGACTCTGGTACAAGACCACCCAGCATAATGTGCCCTCATCAAAGAGGGTGCTTTACTCTATGAGCAAGGCAGAATGGAAGCGGCTCAAATTTACTCAGCTGAGTTTAGAGTACTCACCCCAGGTATTCACACGGATGATTTGTGCCCAACCTGTGATAGAGCATTCCAAGCTCATATTGGTCTGATCAGTCACAGTCAAACTGCAACTCATCTCTAACAAAGTGATGTCATTTAGATCTTCTTTGATAATGAAGGACAAGAAGCAACAGCAACAGGTGAGGTCCTATTGCATGACAACCAAGTTCCCACTATTTCATCCCCTACTCCACTATGATCAAAGTCACACAGTTTTCAAAAACAGTCAAGCTTCTTTCCCAATCTTTCCCTGCCACCAGGATAACAATTCCTCCTAGAAGATGGAGACCTGACCAGGGAGGTACCATAAAGATCAGGGAGTCAGAATACTTGGTTTCAAATTCCAGATTTCATATTTTAGCTATATGAATTATTCAAGGGAATTCACTTAACTTCATTTAGCTTTGATAAAAATTGTAGAAATAATGGGCTTTTATACTATGTTCACTTTTTTAAAGTTTCTTTTGTGCTTTTCCTTTCTTACATTTTCCCCCCTTAGTTATAATTCCTCTTTCTCAACATGACTAATATGAAAATATATTAAAAACAATTGTACATGTACAACTTTAGGACTGTTTGCCACCATGGGGAAGGGAAAGGGAGAATGGTAGAAAAATGTGGAACTCATAAATTTGCAAATGAATGAATGTTGAAAAACTACTTTTGCATGTAATTAGGAAAATAACATTTCAAAAATAAAAAATAATGGTCTCTTGGCAAGAAATATAGAATATCTAACAACAACTTAAAAAGTCATGTTTGCCTGGAATTTTGTAAATCTAATCAAAAGGCCTTTAGAGGGAGAGGCAAAACTGCCCACTTGGCTCTGACAAACTATGTATCTCCAGAACAGCACGTACAATACAGAAAAATGAAAAACAAGGACTACAAGATCTGAAAAGCAAGTCTGCCATAAAACCCATGGCCACAGATATCAATATACAAACACACCAAGTATGGGTAACAAACCAAGTCAATTAGAGGTTCTGAAAAATGTTAGCAAATATGATTGCACATACCTCTGAGACTTGGTAAAATGGGATTCATGAAAACAACTTGACTCTAGAAGGGCATATTTTAAGAGAAGACAAGATAAAGGGAAAGAAATACCGGGAAGTATAAGATCATTGTTACTATATACACACAAACATATATAGTATAATCACATACAAGTATATATGTACATACATATGTGATATGGAAGACACACACACACACATACTAATGTGAGGAAATCCAGGAACCCAATGGGAGAAAGAGCATGGAGAACTTAGTGGTGAGGATCAATGAATTATGAAACACAAGCAATATTGTCATAATAATAAACTTATACTGGAAAAAGAGGAATTTGAGAAGGATACTCCACAAACTGTTATGGGAAGCATGGTATTGCAGTGAGAGAGAACAATTCAACTATTCACAAATTAGCAGGTTCTCATTCTCTCTCTCTCTCTCTCTCTCTCTCTCTCTCTCTCTCTCTCTCTCTCTGACAGAATCAGGGCAGCTGATAAATCTGTGATTTACTCAATGATCATTTCATACGTCAAAAGATGGGAGGATATGATGAAGAACAGCAATTCAGGAACCATTTCTTACCAAGGAGGAATTTGTTGCTAAAGTAGAAATAATGGAAATCTTGGTGACAAGTGACCACTCCATCACAGAGGTATTCATATAGAGAAGAGAAAGAAAGGATCTGCTTCAAAGAGTCAGATAAAAAATGTTGAGGATACAATAGTATAATATTTTGCAAGGCAAGTCACAACAAAAGAGATCAGAAGCTCTTAAGAATGAAAGTCTGGGGTGGCTAGGTGGCACAGTGAATAGAGCACCAGCTCTGGAGTCAGGAGTACCTGAGATCAAATCTGGCCTCAGACATTTAATAATTACCTAGCTGTGTGGCCTTGGGCAAGCTACTTAACCCCATTGCCTTGCAAAAAAACCTAAAAAAAAAAAATGAAAGTCTAAAGACCCCAGATGAATGATTCCAATAAAGGGAAAGAGAAGCTGCTTAAAGAAACCCTACATGATACAGAGAAAATTCATGAACAATTTAGGATTTTAAAAAGACAGGTATCAAATTTAGAAGCAAGTGACTAAGGATAAATCCAAAAAGAGTAGCACAGTCCTTTACAATATGTGTCAGGGGCTCTAAAGAGTGCCAAAAGCTGCTGCAACTGGTGATGAGTATTCTAAGTAAAACAAAAAGGATTTGTTTTGTCTGTTTTTTTTTTAAAGAAGTGTTAGACTTGTAGCTGAGATGGACAAATATGGGCTAGAGGACAGTATAGTTCAGTAGCTCTGAACTAGGAGAATAACTGAACCCCAAATACTTCACAAGTATACTGATTCTCAAATTGGACTAAATATACCATTTAAGCATTATATAAATGGGCTACTGCCATGATAGTTTGGCTCCCCCAAGTGAGAGAGACTATGAATTAATGCTAGAAAAAAAGATTTCTACAGGCAGGAAAACTGCCTGAAGCTAACAAGAAGCAATTTCTTAGGGACAAATATAATGGCTTTTCACTTAGGTTTTTTTTTTTTGTTTTGTTTTGTTTTTGTGAGGCAATAGGGTTAAGTGACTTGCTCAAGGTCACATAGCTAGTAAGTATCAAGTACCTGAGGCTGGATTTGAAATTAGGTCCTCTGAATTCAGGGTCAGTGCTCTATTCTGTGCCCCATCTAGTTACCCCTCGATTAGGTTTTTAAAAATCAACTGTAACAAGTACTAATGAAGAAGATCTGGTTTACATGTGAAAAAAGTATGAATATTTCAAAAGATCACAAGCTCAAAATGAGAGAAAAATGACATGGATGATTAAAAAAATCTAAAACCAATGTAAATTTGGGAAGTCTCCACAATTTCTGATATTCTCTCATTTTAAATCTATCACACAGATCAAGAGGGGATTGTAAGAATGTACTGTTCATTGCCTCAGGTTCTCTAGACCCCACTTGGAGGATTGTATTCACTACTCCTGGAGACTACATTTCAGAATAACTTCTGGAGAATAACCAGGAGTCATCTGAAAGTTATGTGAAAGAAGAAAAGATGGCAAGGGTGACAAACAATCAATGTCTTCAAATATCCAAAAAGTTGTCATGGGAAAGAGGGAAGAGAATTTTTTTCTATATGCTTCTAGGAAAGTTCACTAAGTCCAAGGAGCAAGGAGTGGGAGGTATTGTACAGGAATTATAGAAGGTTTAAATTTAGATCAACCTAAGGAAAAGTTTCATAAGAATTAGGACTGCTCCACAATTGTATAATAGAATCGGCTTCCCCAGGAAAAAAAAAAAAAGAGCTTCCCATCACCAGCAAGGTTTTAGAAGAGAATGGGAGGGATATTCCCACATTAGAAGAGGAGTTGGACAAGGTAATCTATATTCCTTCCAACTCTCAAATTGCATGATTATTCATTGCTATTCAGTAGTTTCAGACTCTTCATGACCCAATTTGGGGCTTTCTTGGCAAAGATACTGAAGTGGTTTGCCATTTCCTTCTCTAGCCCATTTTACAAATGAGGAACCAAGGCAAGCAGGGTGAAGTTACTTGCCCAAGGTCAAATAACTAATAAGTGCCTGAGGCAGAATTTGAATTCGGGCCCTCCTGAATCCAGGCCCTGCACTCCATCTACTGTACCACCTACCTATGTGATCATATGTGCAATTAAAAAAAATCTTTCTTTCCTAGAATTATGATTCCAATTGTTATGATCCTTTCAATGGCATTGAGACTAACAATATCAGCAGTTCCATGATGAGTTCTAGGTTTTGCTTTTCTACATGGGTAGCAGGATTGACAGTTTAAAAAAAAGATATCAATTGATGATATAAAGGAAAGCACATTGAATATGGAGTTAGAACACCTGGGTTTGAATTTCAGCTCTGTTATTCATTACCCAGGAATCCTTAGCCAAGTCATTTCCCTCCATTTTTCTCATTTGTAATTTGAGAGTATAGCTTCAGGAAATTTTTAGTTCCCCATCAACTTTAAAAAACTAGAAAAACTAGGTTATGCAGTGGATAGAGCACTGGCACTGGAGTCAAGAGTACCTGAGTTCAAATCCGGTCTCAGACACTTAATGATTACCTAGCTGTGTGGCCTTGGGAAAGCCACTTAACCCCATTTGCCTTGCAAAAAAAAAAAAAACAACTAGAATCTTATCCCTTAAGTTTACTTACCCACCAAAAAACAGTGGCCTATAGAAAAGCTCCAGCTTTGGGAATAGAGAGGCCCCAGTTCATTTTTAAAAAAAAGGCAAAAACGGGGCAGAGCCAAGATGGTGGCATGAAGGCAGCATTTCCTGGGGAATTTCTCCCCCCAAAACTCCAAAAAGCCAACAAATTAAAACTCTAGTCAAAATTTAGAGGGGCAGAACCCACAGAAAGACTGAGTGATACATTTTCCCAGTCCAATATAACTTAGAAATTCCGCAGGAAAGGTGTGTTTCACCAGGACTGGGGGTTGGAAAAAAGCTGTGGCCACAGCACAGTACAGCCCAGCACAGTGATCACTGGCAACAGCTTAAAGGGGTGGTGAGAGAACTCTGCTACACCAGAATGAGTGTGGAGTGAGGAGCACCTGCCGCAGAATCTGGAGAAACAAGCCTGTACCCCCAGAGGTAAGGGGATCAGGGAAGACTGCAGAAATTTCTCTGCTCTCCCTCAGGGTAGGACTCTGCTGTTTGCCTACACTCAGATCCAGGTTGCAGTTCGGGCTTCCATACTAAGTAGCTAAGCTGGATCCCTCCTTATAGCTCCAGAGCAGAGGGAAGTGGTGGGGGCAGAGTAGTTATCTACATAACAAAGCACAGGCTAGAGAGCATAAGACCTTGGAGGAATAAAGGTCCCAGTGGGGTGTCCTCCCCAAAAAATATCCCCGAAGCCTTGAAAGTGCTGTAAATTAGTCTTGGGCTGAGGAAATGAGTAAACAACAGAAAAAGAAGAATCTGACCACAGAGATTTACTTTAGTCCCATAGAAGATCAAAACACATACTCAGATGACAAAATTAAAGCTTCTATATCCAAAACCTCCAAGAGAAATAGAAAATAGGCTCAGACTATGGATGAGCTCAAAAAAGACTTTGAAAAGCAATTAAGGGAAATGGAGGAAAAACTGGGAGGAGAAATGAGAGCAATGTAGAAAAATCATGAAATCCAATCAGCAGCTTGGTGAAAGAAATACAAAAAAATACCAAAGAAAATAATATGTTAAAACCAGTTTAGGTCTAATGGAAAAAGTAAAACAAAAAGGTAAATGAGGAGAGGAATGCCTTAAAAAGCAGAATTGGCCAGCTGGAAAAGGAGATAAAAAAGCTCTCTGAAGAAAATAACTCCTACAAATACAGAATGGAACTAAAGGAAGCTGATGACTTTGCAAGAAATCAGGAAGAAATAAAACTCTTCCCAAAAAAAGTCAAAAATTAGAAGAAAATGTGAAATATCTCATTGGAAAAACAACTGACCTTGAAAACAGATCCAAAAGAAATAATTTAAAAATTATTGGGCTATCTGAAAGCCATGATCAGGAGAAGAGCCTAGACTTCATTTTCCAAGAAATAATACGGTAAAATTGCCCTGAGATCCTAGAAGCTTAGGGTAAAATAGAAATTGAGAGAATTCACCAGTCACCTCCTGAAAGAAATCTCAAAAGAAAAACTTCCAGGATTATAATAGCCAAATTCCAAAACTCCCAAATCAAAGAGAAAATTCTAAAAGCTGCCAGAAACAAACAATTCAACTACTGAGGCTCCATAGTCAGGATTACACAGGATCTGGCAGCATTTACATTAAGGGCTCAGGGATTGGAATATGACA
Organism: Macrotis lagotis; assembly: GCF_037893015.1. Taxonomy (NCBI): domain Eukaryota; kingdom Metazoa; phylum Chordata; class Mammalia; order Peramelemorphia; family Peramelidae; genus Macrotis; species Macrotis lagotis. The sequence continues at coordinate 646,017,418 of NC_133666.1, read as the reverse complement.
TTCCAGAAGGCAAAAGATCTTGGTTTGCAACCGAGAATCAACTACCCAGAAAAACTGAACATCCTCTTTCAGGGGAAAAGATGGACTTTCAATGAAACAGGGGACTTTCAAACTTTCCTACTGAAACAACCAGAACTGAACAGAAAGTTTGATCTCCAAGTACAGGACTCTGGTGAACCACAGAGGGGGTGGAAGATAAGGCCTAACTATGAGGAACTTAATGATATTGAACTGTTTGTATTCCTGTATGGGAAGAAGATATTGACAACTCATATGAACTTTCTCATAAGAGCTATTAGAAGGAGCATATATAGACAGGGAACAGGAACAGAATATAATGGTATGATGTGGTAAAGGGATGGAGTCAATGGGTGATAAAGGAAAGTACTGGGAGGAATGGAAAGGAGATGAAGGAGAAGCTAAGAAATTTCAAATAAGAGTCAAGAAAAGGCTTTTTTTCAATGGAGTGGAAAGGGGGAAAGCAAGGGGGAATGAGTGAGCCTTCATTCTCATCACAAATTGCTCAGAGAGGAAATAACATACATACTTAATAGGGTGAGGAAATCTATCTTACCCTAAAGAAAAATGAGAAGAAAGGGATGGGATAAGGGGGAATGGGGGGAGGGAAGGGGGGAATAAGTGATAGAAGAGAGGAAGATCGAGGGAGAGGGTACTCAGATACAACACACTTTTGGACAGGGCCAGGATGAAAGGAGAGAGTAAGAATAGAATAAATGAGAGTGGGGAGGAATAGAGTGGAGGTACAGCTAGTAATAGCAACTGTGGGAAAAATATTGAAGCAACTTCTCTGGTGGACTTATGATAAAGAAAGCAACTCACCCCAGAGACAGAGTCATTGGAATCTGAACACACATTGAAGTACATTTTTTCTCTCTCTATTCTTGAGGTTTCTCATCTTCTTGGGGGGGGGGGTTATGTTTACTCTTATATGTTTTTATTCTTTATGTTTCCTCTTATAACACATTCAATTTTGATCAATGTATAGTATGGAAACAATATAGAGACTATCAGACTGCCTTCTGTGGGGGGGGGAAGGGAGGGTAGAGGAAAAATTGTAAAATTCAAAATCTTACAAAAAAATGATAGGCAGATACTACTATTGTATACAATTGGAAAACAAAGTGTTAATAAAAAAAACTCTTTGGGATTGAGACCTAAAAAAGGCAAAAACATTTATTAAACATCTTTTTGTGATAAATGATGTATTATTACTAAAGGAAGACATAAGACATAGATAATTATAATACATAATAATGCGTAAGTGCCTTAGGAAGGTCTAGGTATATAGCAAAGTGCTATGTGAGGCCCAAGGGAAAAAAAACATGATAGGTTAGGAAAAACTTAAAGGGAGGAGGCAGCAGTTGGGTTTGGTTTTAAAGAATAGGATTCAACAGGCAAAAAGGAAAAGAGGGAAGCTGGGGTATGAACAAAGGTTCAAAGACACAGGAAATGTTTGGGGAACAGAGAAATATTCAGTTTGGGTGTACTCTGTGTACAAGAAGGGAAGGAACATGAGGTACTATCAGGAGAGAACAGCACCAGAATGCAACTTCACTAATCAGCAGAACAATCTGAACTCTACTCAGGAGGCAATAGGGAATCACTAAATATTTTGAAGCAAAGAAAAGACATAGAGACATCTCCAGCTATACCTATCACTGATGTTCAGAATATTATCCATAAAATCAATTATGCGGAGAAGTTGATGAATATAAACCAGCAGGTAGGCAATCCTGGATGGGGTAGAGTCAGCAGGCTGTTACTTTTTTAATGGAGAAAAGGAGAAAAAAGATTTTTCTGCCTTCTAGTGGCTGTTTGCCTAAATGGCTGTTCACCACCAAGGAAGGCAGTTACTAGGACCAAGTAATGTTCTCTCTACTTCCTTCATTTTACAAACCATCTGGTTGTAGTAATCAAGCTTGGGGAGCAAGCGGTCCATAGATGAAGTGGTCAAATGAATCTGTGACTGTTACTCCTTCATCCAACCAACCAGTCAGTCAGAATTTGGCAAGGACTTCCTCAGTGGCAGACATTGTGCCAAGCCCTGGGGCTAGAGGGACAATGAATAAAACCAAATCCCTACTTACAAAAGGCTTACATTCAAATGGGGGAAACAAGCACAGACACACACATACATATGTATATGTACAAATGTGCATTTGTCTACATGTGTCTGTATGTTGCCAGCATGAATAGGTGAATACGCACAATTATACACAAAGAGGCCGCTAGATGGTGTCAGAGCACACCAAGCCCTTCTGGACCCTGAAGTTCAGCTTCAGACACTAGCCTGAGGACCCTGAGCAAGTCACTTCACCTGCTTCACTCACCTTTTCTCAGTCACAAAGTAGGCAGAATAACCGCACCTACCTCACAGAACTATTGTGAGAATAAAATAAGGAAATAGTTGTGAAAGGTTTTGCAGATACTAAAGAGCTCTGTATGTGCTAGCTGCATTATTGTCATTAATCATTAAAGGAGTTACCTACAAGGTAACTCTTCATTAACTCTTGTGGATGGAGGGAAATCAGCAGTTGTTCAGGAGAGGCTTTCCTCCTATTCTTTGCCCCCTTCGTCCATGAACTTTCCAGTTTCCTGCCTCCATGCCCATCCCCCTTCCTCCTCACCCAGTCCTTGTGTTATAATAAATGGCATAAATACTTTTCCTTCACTCAATTTTCATTAATTCTTTCCTAAACATAATCAAAAGACTCGAAGAGAAACATATTTTTTTTATTTTTAGTTTTTTACAAGGCAGTGAGGTTAAGTGGTTTGCCCAAGGTCATACAGCTAGATAATTATTAAGTGTCTGAGGTCAAATTTGAACTCAGGTCCTCCTGACTCCAGAGACAATGCTCTATCCACTATGCCACCTAGCTGCCCCAGAGAAACAGATCTTTCAATCAATCAATCAACAAGAATTTATGAAGGACCTACCACAAAGGTAGGTCTCCCTAGGGCTGAGATGGGTAAGAAAGGGGGGAGTAGTCTGGCCATTGGGATAAAATCTCCCTCTTTAATAAAAATTGCTAGGATAATTGGAAGTTAGTATGGAAGAAACTTAGATTAAACCAACACCTCACACCCTTTACCAAGATAAGATCCAAATGGTTACAGGACATAGACATAAAAAAAACAATACTATAAGCAAATTAGAAGATCAAGGACTAGTCTACCTGTCAAATCTATGGAAAGGGGAGCAGTTTATGACTAAGGAAGAGTTGGAGAACATCACCAAAAACCAATTAGATGATTTTGATTACATTAAATTAAAAAGCTTTTGCACAGATAAAACCAATGTAACCAAGATCAAAAGAAATGTAGTAAATTTGGAAACAATCTTTACAACTAATGATTCTGACAAAGGACTCATTTCTAAAATATACAGAGAACTGAGTCATATTTTTAAAACAAAAAGCCATTTCCCCAATTGACAAATGGTCAAAGGATATGCAAAGGCAATTTATAGATGAGGAGATCAAAGCAATCCATAGCCATATGAAAAAATGCTCTAAATCATTAATTATTAGAGAAATGCAAATTAAAGCTTCTCTGAGGTACCACCTCACACCTCTCAGATTGGCCAATATGACCAGGAAGGATAATGATCATTGTTGGAAGGGTTGTGGGAAATCTGGGACACTATTACACTGTTGGTGGAGCTGTGAACTCATCCAACCCTTCTGGAGAGCTATTTGGAACTATGCCCAAAGGGCAACAAAAATGTGCATACCCTTTCACCCAGCAATACCACTACTGGGTCTATACCCTGAAGAGAAGATGAAAAAGGGTAAAAACATTACTTGTACAAAAATATTTATAGCAGCCCTGTTTGTGGTGGCAAAGAATTGGAAATCAAGTAAATGTCTTTCAATTGGGGAATGGCTTAGCAAACTGTGGTCTTTGTATGTCATGGAACACTATTGTTCTATTAGAAACCAGGCGGGATGGGATCTCAGGGAAGCCTGGAGGGATTTGCATGAACTGATGCTGAGTGAGATGAGCAGAACCAGAAAAACACTGTACACCCTAACAGCAACATGGGAGTGATGTTCAACCTTGAAGGACTTGCTCATTCCATCAGTGCAACAATCGGGAACAATTTTGGGCTGTCTGCAAAGGAGAGTACCATCTGTATCCAGATAAGGAGCTGTGGAGTTTGGACAAAGTGCAAGGACTATTCCCTTTAATTTAGAAAAAAACAGATATCTTATTGTCTGATCTTGTTACCTCTTAGACTTCTCTTCTTTAAGGATTTGATTTCTCTCTCATCACACCCAATTTGGATCAAGGTACAACATGGAAACAAAGTAAAGACTGACAGTGCTTTCTGGGGGGGGGGGGGGAAGGGAAGCAAAATTGGGGGGAAAATTGTAAAACTCAAATAATATCTTTAATAAAAATAAATTTAAAAAAGAAAGGAGGGAATAGAGACAACAGGTGGACAAAGCTGCAAAATGATTTAGCTCATGCTAAACATGACTGTACATATATAACTTATTTCAGATTGTTTGCTGCCATTGGTGGGAAGGGAGGATGGTCAAAAAATGTGGAATTTAAAAGCTTGCAAAAGGATAAAAGTTGAAAACTATCTTTGAGGTAATTGAAAAAAAATAGGATAGGGAAAAAAAACACAATTTAACTCAACTCACCAAGTATTTATTAAGTTCCTCGCATAGACAGAACCCTGGGGCTGGCCACAGATTGGGTTTAGAAAAGGCCCAGATATTTGTGCTCCTGAATCTCACAAATGGAATAGGGAGTCAACCTAAGGATGTATTTTTTTTTTCATCCAGGTCCATTATTTCACTAGCATAGGACCTCTAGTTGGGGAAAATCCCTCAAATGATACAAATAATCTCATGCTGGGAACCTCATCAGATACAGACTTGCCAAGGAACTGAAAGTTTTCTTGGCTTGTCCAGAACAGCCACTGTGTATCAGAGGTCTTTCTGACCCCAAGTCTGAAGCTCTAGTTATTATCCAACACTGCCTCTCTATGATAGATACAGAGGCAATTAAACTACATGGATAGAGGCAGTAAGCATGTCAGAGATGCAAAACAAGGTGTTTTGTGGGGTCTCATGAGCAGAAAGGTTGTTCTGACATGGCAAGGGAAAGGGGAGTTAGGGAAAGCTTCCAAAGAGGACTTTGAATTTCAACAGCTTCAACAGCTATATAAGAACTCAAATTCAGAATGAGGAAGGGAAATCATCCAACGAACAAGGGAACAACTTGTAAACAAAAGCCCAAAGATAAGAAAGGCTGGGATGTTGAAGGAAAAAGAATAGTATGTTTTGATGATAACAGAAATAAGTTTAAGGCAGTGCCAGTGTATAATGAAGACTCTTAAGCACCAGGCCAAGAAGTTCTAACAATACTTAGGAGGCAATAGGGAGCCACTGCAAATTTTATAGCAAAGAATGATCAGATTCGAACACAATAAAACCCCCTAAATGAATGTCTCTGTGAAAACATCCATGTAAGGCCTCCCTCCATCACTGCAGATCACAAACCATCTCTGCCTCCTCTCCTGGTCTAAAAGATTCTTTTCCATTTCTTATTTCATTCTTCCCAAGAAGATCCATCCAATGTGCTAAAGGCCCCCCTCAAGAGCTTCTGGGATTTCATATAGTTACCACTGGAGCATTCTCATTCTATAAAGGAAGAACTTCCTATTTACTACCTAAAGTGAGGATTGCAAATTGACTTTTATATATAAGAGAGGGGGAAAAAAATCAAGATACTCACCGATTCACTATCTTTAAGGATTCTCAGCACCAAGGTAGAAGGTACTTGACCAAAGAAAACTGGATCTTCCTAAAAGAGAAAAGAATTTGTAGCTAAGGTTTTTGCTATACATATTAAGTAGGACCATTACCCATAAATTCCACATTCATACACATATACTAGAAGTCTAGTATGTTAAAATCCATGTACTATTTTCTAATCAAAGAGGAAAAGAAAAATTTTAAAGATACCCATAAGCTTCAAAGTGTTAATGTGGCTTGTTTCAAATTTATTAAGAATATTGAATGGGATGATTTTTTTCCATTTACAAAAGTAAACCTTTTAATTAGGCAAATAAAACAACAATAACAAAATAATGTGCCCCACAACAAAGTTACTGCTATTGAGAAAGAGAAAATAAATATCCTGGAACTCTAATGGATGAAAACTTTTGTTTTGGATATTATTGCTTGTCCTTCATTTTTTCCCCAAGAGTTCATTTATTTTATTTTTTTAACATTCATCCATATGCTTATGTATACTTTTAAGTTACAAAATTTCCTTCCACCCTCTCTTCCCACCCCCTCACCTCAGTGATAAACATGTTTATAGATTAGTCATTTTTGGTATGAGGAATTAAGATTAAGGGAAAGAGATACATAAAAGATAATTTCTATAAAGGGTTCATCAGACTCTGAAGGTGTGTTTTTATGTTTTTGGGTTTTTTTGTTTTGTTTTGTCTTTCTTCCTGTGGACAGGGATAACATTGTCTATAGCCAGTCCAATATAGTTGTCCTAGCTCCCTGAACTGCTGAGAGGAGCTGCTTCATCAAGGTTGATCATCTCATAATGTTGTTGTTAATGTATACATTGTTCTCTCGGTTCTGCTCCCTTCACTCATCATCAAATCCTGTAAGTCATTCCATGCTTCTCTAGAGTTCAACTATTTATATGGTTTCTTATAGAAACAATAATATTCCATAGTATTCATGTACCATAACTTGTTTAAACATTCCCCAATTGATGGACATCACCTCAATTTCCAATTCTTTGCCACTACAAAAAGGGTTGCTATGAATATTTTGGAACATGTGGGACTTTCCTCATTTTTTAATGATTTCTTTTGGATATAGGCCCAGAATTGGAATTTCTGAGTCAGTCAAAGGGATTGAACATTTTTATTGCTCTTTGGGTATAGTTCCATATTGCTCTCCAGAATGGTTGGATCATTTATAACTCCACCAGTATTGCTTCAATGTCCCAATTCTCCCACAACCCTCCAACATTGATCATTTTCCCTTTTTCTCATCTTAGTCAATCTGGTCAATCTGGGAGTTGTGAGGTGATATGTCATATGTTAATTTGCATTTCTCTAATCAATAATGATTTGGAGCATTTTTTCATGTGATTTTATATACATATACATATATATATATATATATATATATATATATATACACAGAGAGAGAGAGAGAGAGAGAGAGAGAGAGAGAGAGAGCGCATTTTAATTTCTTCATTTGAAAACTGTCTATTCCTATCCTTTGACCACTTATCACTTGGGGAATGATGTGTAACCTTATATATTTGATGCAATTCTCTATATATTTCAGAAATGAGATCTTTATCAGGTCTCCTAGTTGTAAAGATTGTTTCCTAGCTTTCTGCTTTCCTTCTAATTTTGCAGCACTGATTTTATTGGTGCAAAATCTTTTTAATTTAATAGTCAAAATCATTCATTTTGAAGTTCATAATGTACTCTAATTTGTGTCTGGTCATAAATTTGTCCGCTTTCCATAGATCTGATATTTCTTGGTCTATTAATTTATCTTGGGTGTCACCCAAGGCTGGTGTTCTCCCTCTGCCATGCTGCCTCACCAAGGCCAATGCTTTTTCCATCATGATTCCTTGTGCCTTGGGACATACAAATGGAGATATCCAGTAGGTAGCTAGGAATATTCAAGGGGCCCTCAGGAGAGGCATCTGACCTGGGAGATGGAAGCAGAAAACTTCTACCTCTAGATGAATCACTCAACAGGGCATTTATGAGCAAGGAGATGTGTAAGGTTTTAGGGGTGTGAAAAGTTCAAACATCCCTACTTTTTTTTTCTTAGATTTTCTGTCTGACCAGGTTGCTCCATTCTATCTTTTTTTTAGGTTTTTTGCAAGGCAAATGGGGTTAAGTGGCTTGCCCAAGGCCACACAGCTAGGTAATTATTAAGTGTCTGAGGTCAGATTTGAACCCAAGTACTCCTGACTCCAAGGCTGGTGCTCTATCCACTGAGCCACCTAGCCGCCCCAATCATTCCTACTTTCAAGGAGATAAGTTCTAGTAGGAGACAAAGCTGTCCACCAAGAAAAATGCCTCAAGAGGCTGACAGCAAGTTTCCCAACACCAGAGAGTCTCAACAACCTGCTGAGGAGATTGCAGTGGGGCTTTGGGATGAAGGCTTGGACTAGGTGACTACTACAATCCCATCCTACTCTTATAATTCTGTGATCCTTCATCATAAATTCGCAAGCTGTTCAATCAGTGACACAATGGAATGTCTTGACATGCAGAGCTTCCTTGTGCCTGCAGATGGCTCCCTTGATATAGGAAAATATTACACGGCCATTTACAAAGTCTTCCATCTGAAGAGATAATGTGATATATTTTAATATTAGCTATGTAAAAACAGAAAAATATTCTTGGTGATTAGTCACTGATGGTATTGAGAGTGACTCCTGTTCCCTGCTTTGGTGGGGGAAGCTGAGGAAGGGACATGAACACTGAGTAAGTGGTCCCAAAGATGGCAGCCTCCAGCAGGGAAGTCAGACTAAGGGGCTGCTGGAGCAGAAGCCAGAAATAGGATAAACAACTGAAGATACTTTCTCACACTCTTCTTTGTAAACTCTCAATGATTTTTTTCTGATAATACTTATGGTATTTGCTAAGAATATAATTCAACCCTAAGGAAAAGGTCCTCAATGGATGGAGGTGGCAATATCCATTCCTCTTACAATTTTACAATAAATTACTAAATCCATGTCACATCACAGCTGGATACATGACACAATATATGAATATATGTGGTTTTTAACTGGCTCGGCCACCTTCCTGCCAATGGCTTTTAACCTTCAATATCTAGGGCATTCATTGAAAATACCAGTGCAGTTCCAGAGACTCTAGTCAAGACCATGATAAAATAGCAAGTGTGTCTATATCACTGGACTTGTGAGATTACTCAGAGGGTTCTGGGGTTTTTTTGTTTTGTTTTGTTTCTGAGGATCAATGACATCAAGGAGAAATAGCCTGTTTGAGGTCAGAATATAAGTTTAAGGTTATCCCATGAGATAGTTCAAATTAAGTTTGTTCCTTCATTCAACATTCTTGAAGGAAAGTACCTATCTACTAACTTGACAGAGGAGCCTTAAGAACTATGTACTTTTTATATCCTAAAGCACTATAGAAAGTTGAATTTTTTTCTTTCTGGAGAAAGGAGTACCCACAGGGAGCGTTCTGAATATTGAGCAGTAAGTCGCTTCACCTCTTAATTTCTTCATTTCCAAACAGAGGGTAATAATATTTATTTGGTTTATCTCACAGGTTTGTAATAAAGACACTTAGCAAATCTCAAAAACACCATATAAATGAGAATTATTAACATGAAATTAAATGGGAATTTTTGATCGGGGGGCAGAGCCAAGATGGCAACAAGTAAGGATGTCTCTTAGGTGCTCTCTCTTAAAACATATAAAACTAAGGACTCTAAATTTTCGAGAGACAGAACCCACAGAGGGACCCAGTGAAGCAGTTCTCCAACTCAAGGTAACCTGGAAAAGAGCGGAAAGGCTCTGCTCCCCAGGGTTGGAGGGGCAGCCTGCCAGAGCGAAGGAATTTTTGACAGGATATAGATAAAAAAATTACATGGGATGAAAAGAAATAGAAGGGTTGCTATTTGTAGCAGGGCCCCAAGTCAAAAGAACTCAAGAGTCATTCTAGTCATTTTCCCCAGTACATCCCATATGGAGGTCAAAGGCACCCATATCTCAATCATCTTTGTCTTCTCTCTTTTCCACTTCTTGGCCACATCGAATCCATTCTATTCCCTCCTTCAAAATGTCTTTTCCTCTCATTCAAACAACAATCACCCAGTACTTCAAACAATCAATGGGGAGACTAAAGAGAGAGAGAGAGAGAGAGAGAGAGAGAGAGAGAGCCAGAAAACCAGAGAACCAGAGACAGAGACAGAAAATGAGAATGAAAGAGAGAAAGACACAGAGAGAGAAAAATGAGAATGAGAGGGAAAGAGAGAATGAATGAGAGAGAAAATGAGAATAAGAAAGGAGAGGCAGAGAGAAAATAAGAAAGGAAGAGAGAATGAGAGAGAGTCATGTATGAGGTATCACGTGACTGGTTTGGAGACTATCAAAGGGAGCTAAAGTAGAAAAGGGGCCAGCTGGTAAAAAGTCTCAAATATCAAATGGAGGAATTTATATTTGTTCCTACTGGAGTTTCTTGATTAAACTGGAGGGTTTTTTTAATAGAAGGGAGTGAGGCGGCTAGGTGGCATAGTGGATAAAACACCGGCCTTGGAGTCAGGAGTAAAAAAAATAGAATGGAGCAACCTGGTCAGACAGAAAATTACCTTGCCAATCTATGGGAAACAGCCTGGTCTGGGGGAGAGACTTTTAAAATGTGTACAAGCATGCTTAAATATCTACACTGTGTCAGGCACTTAACAAATATTATTTCATTTTATCCTCACAACAACTTCTCTGTAAGGTAGGTGCTATTATTATCTCCAGTTTTACAGATGAGGCAGATGATGATGATGATGTTTGTCCTTCATTCTTGAAGAAGACCAAGATATCAGTGAGATGATGCCATGACAAGCCCATGAATTGGATTTGAGTGGGGGGTACTCTGCTAAGTCACCAGCCTCACTTTCTCCTACTGAGTCACCTAGGTCCAGTGGACAGATATGAATCAGGACAACTGGAGATGGCCCTGGATGAGGGGCAAGCAGGATTAAGTGACTTGCCCAAAGTCACACAGCTAGTAAGTGAGGCCAGACTTGAACTTAGGACCTCTTGCTTCAGGGCTAAGCAATCTAACTGCCAGATAGAAGGCAGATAAAAGCTGAAGCAGATAAAAGTTAAGTGACTTGCTCAAGGTTACACAGCTAATAAGTGGGAACTTATTAGTTCTGATCTGATGTTGGATCTTCCTAACTCCGACTGGAAAACTATTACAGTAGATGCAGGCAAGGATCTGAACTACAGTAGCAAGTTTGTGAGTGTAAAGGCAGGAATAGACCCAAGAGATCTTGTAGAAAAATAAATGGAAAAAAAAAAGATTTAGCAACTAATGAGATACTAGGAAATGAGGAAAGGACAGACCTGAGGTTGTGAGCCTGGGTGACTGAAAGGATATTGGAGCCCTCCACACTACTAGAGGGGTAGATTTGGGGGCAAAGATGATAAGCTATGTTTTGGATATGTTGTATCTGAAATGTCTCGATGAAAAAGGAGTTAAGCTCAAAAGATAAAGTATCCAACTACCCATCAACAAACAAATATTCAGTACCCACTATGTGCTAGCCCTGTGCTAAGCACTGGGGACACAAAACGAAGCCAAAGACAGTCCCTGTCTTCAAGGAGCTCACAACCTGATAGAGGAGAAAACCAGTAAATAAACATATACAAATAAGTTATAAACAATAAGTAGAAAATATTTAAAAGAGAAATGGCCCTAGGATTTGAGAGGAGTTGGGGAAGATTTTCTGTAGAAGATGAGACTTTTATTGAGATTTCAAGAAAATCAGGGAAGCCAGGAGATAAGAGATGATGAGAGAGGGCATGGAACTCTGCCAGAGAAAATGCCTGAGCCCAATAAATGGAATGTCTTGTTCATGGAACAACAAGGAGGCCAGAGTCACTAAATCCAAGTGGAAGGGGTAAGATGATTGGAAACATGGGAGGGAGTTGGGTTTTGAAGGCTTTAGAATGCAAAATGGAGATTTTATATTTGAGCCTGGCGGTGATAGGGAACCACTGGAGTTTATTGATAGGGGACTGACAGGGTCAGACCTATGCTTTAAGAAAATCACTGAGAGGGGCAGCTAGGTGGTGCAGTGAATAGAGCACCAGCCTTGGAGTCAGGAGTTCCTGAATTCAAATCCGGCCTCAGACACTTAATAATTACCTAGCTGTGTGGCCTTGGGCAAGCCACTTAACCCCATTGCCTTGCAAAAACTAAAAAAAACAAAACAAAATAAAAAAACCAAACACTGAGGCAGACAGAGGTTGACTTGTCCAGGGTCACCAGGCTAGGAACTAAGGCAAGAATGAAACTTGGGTCTTCCTGAGATTCAGTGCTCCATCCATTGTACTAAATATTTGTATTTATAGTTTAATCTCATAGCAATAATACGCTGTATCCTACTGGGATGTATATCTAAGACATAATAGAAAATCTCCCAAAATTTGTCAAATCTGATGATTATTACTTGTTGATTCTTCATTTGAGGAAAAAAAAAAAAGAGACTAGCTCTGAAAGCCCGAGTATGACCCTCTCATCTCCCAACTCTGAGCATTCTCAAAGGCTATATATGCCTCATGATTCTGGAACTCTTCCCATCTTGTTGCTGCCTTCTCACTTCCTTCAAGGCTCAGCTCAAGCTCTCCTTCTGTAAGAAGCTTTCCTTCCTCCTGAGATCAACTCCAATGCACCTTGTTCATGATTTCTAGATAATGGTTTGCCTTTTGTCTCTCCTATTAGACTTGGGAGCTCCTAGAGAGCAGGCACATTGTAAAAGTTCAATAAATGTTTGTCAACTATCTGCCAGAAGGAACCTAGAAAACACTGCCAAAGGCTAGGAAGTCTCAATTCAAAAAGATGAAGCCTGTCACAGAAGTGTAAGTGGCACTTTCATTAATGCTACCTTTAGAAGGTAAGAGATCTAGAAAGAAGACTTGTTTATTTGGGAAATAAACAGCTGGCTAAGAAGATGGCAGATGAGAGTGGGATTGGGGTTCCTTTATTCTGGCTTAAAATAGAAAAGTGATAACCTCCTGGCTATAGATAGAATGCATGCCTCATCAAAAAAAGGATCATATTGAAGAGGGGAAATGCCCATGTCTGTCTGTCCACCACTTTAGCCATTGGAGAGCAGCACTGATGAAGGAAAGAATGGCTATTCAAATACCCAGAAGTTCACAAAAGACAAAATACCAGAAAGGGATAAATCAGGAATGTCTACACACAAAAACTAACAGGGAGATGATAACCAAACAACACAAAGAGAAAAGAGCTGTCCCTGTTCAGTCTCTAAGCATTTATTAAGTGCCTACTGTATGCCTGATATCTAAGTGCTGGTAGTGCAGGTACAAAGAATGAGATTTCTTTAGGCTCTCAATGCACAAGTTGGTAAGGTTTTCCTAGGAGTCTAGCTGAGAAATGAAGGAGAGGTCTAGGATGATAGCTGAACTTAAAGGGTGTGAGAGAATCCAAGGAGCTAGTCAAGAGGGAGACCATTCCAGGAATGGGGGACAGCCTATGCAAAGGCCAAGAGTTGGGAGATGGGCTATTGTGTCTGGTGAGCAGCAAGAGGCCCAGCTGACTGGAATATGCAGCATGTGAGGGAGAAATGTAAAATTAGTCTGGAAAGATAAGGTGGATTCAGCTTGTGATGTTTTAAATGTCAGTGGGAACATGTATAGAGAAGACTGCCCTTTATCCAACAGGCACTAGGGAGCCAAAGTAGCTTCTTAAGCAACATTCCATAGTCAGACCTATGATTGAGGAATATCTATTTGATAGCTATGTGGAAGATTGATTTGGGAGGGGAGAAACTAGATGCAGGCAGACCAATAAGGAAATTGATTGTATAGGTAAGAGATCATGACAAGGTAAGATTCAGGTGATCAGAATCAACAAGAGTTGGAAACTGTTTGGATGGGAGCAGGGGTAAGTAAAGAGTCAAAAAAAATGCCATGAGCTCATGAGATGGCAAAGTTATAATTCTGATTCACTGGAAGGATGGCAGTGCTGTCAACTTAAATAGGAAATTTGGAGATTTAAGGGAAATCCTAATGATGATATCTTTTGATCCAGTAATACAACTACTGGGTCTGTATCCCAAAGAGATGACAAAAAAGAGGACCCATTAGAATATTCATAGGAGCTCTTTTTTTTGTGGTGGCAAAGAATTGGAAATTGAGAGAATGCCTATCAATTGGGGAATGACTTAAATTATGGAATATGAATAAAATGAAATATTATTGCTCTATAAAAAATGAGCAGATTTCAGAAAAATATAGAATGACTTAAAATGAACTGATTCTGAGTAAAGTTAGTGGAACCAGAAGAACACTGTCCACCTTAACAGCAATACTGTGCAATGATCAAAGACAATTCCAAAAGACCTGCAATGGAAAATGCCATCCACATCCTGAGAAAGAACTATGGAATCTAAATGCAGATCAAGCATGTTATTTTCATCTTTTTAAATGTTTTTTAAATTTTTTCAAAAAGAAAAAAAAAAGAAAATCCTAGTGATTCCTTAGCCATCTCCTACAGATTAGATGCTCCCCACAACCTCTCCCCAAATCCTTTTGTCTCTTCTTAACTGTGAGCTTGTTGTTTACCTCCAGGAGATTGTACTTGGCTCCTAGAGGGCAGGGATTGTTTCATTTTTGTCTTAATACATGCTTACAATGAACTGAATTTTAAGATTCCTTTCAGCTTTCATATTCTACATTGAAGCTGCTCCCCCTGCCCCAGTTCAAACCTGTAACCTCACTTCTGATAGTCTTAGTCCCTCTACCACTTTCACTCCAGTTGTCTCCTCAAAACCCATGTTTCCAGAGCAGCCTACTCTATCAAGGCTTCATAATACCTATATTTATGATTCTGCAGTCTGCTTCATGGCAACAGTTCAAAAAATACAGATGCTGTGAGCTCATGAGATGGCAAGTAAGTGTTACTCCCGTCTCCTAGAGAAACTCCCTGTTTACAAAGAACCTTTAATCATTAACATAAGATCAGTGGGGATGGAGGGCAATAAATCCACATGCATGGGTAGCCTGAGCTAAAATGAAGAAATTCGTGGCTTTAATGGAGTTGTGGCCATGCAGAAAATACAGGTTCAAGTCCTATCTCCACCACTTATTAACCATGCTCAGTCTCAGTATCCTTATTTGTAATATGAGAATAAAAAAAAATTTGTGCTATCTACTTCACAAGGTAATTAATGAGCAAAATGTTCCACAACAATAAAGTACCATAGAAATGAATTGTTTATTTTATTTTCATCTATATTAATGCTGCTTTCTTGCACTATCAGAGAAAGGAGAGAAGATCCTCTTTTCTCAGAGGTCAACATCAAAAGATGAGATAATATAACTTGAAAAAATTAATAAATTTGAAGACTTTGGGGAACAAGAATTATTCTATCTTTAGAATCAAGCAAATACTCTTGATTAGGATAGTCATGTAAAAGGAAAGTTTTCAATAGAACCACAAGTGGAAGGAGGATGGGTCAACCAACAAGCCACAAACCAAAAAACATAGAAAGTCAAAGTTGAAAAGAACCATAACAAAACATTTTATCTAATCCTTTACTTGAAAGGGAAAAACTAAAGTGGGGGGGAGGTCACATAGCAAGTCAGCATTAGTCAAAACTCAGAAGTGGAGCTAGTGACCAAGGTCACTACAACTCAGTCAACAATCTGTTATACTGAGATCAGGATCCCCCTGATCAGCTCCAAATCTTACTTCTCCAACCCCATATTCTAAACTCAAGACAACAATAAACAAAAGCCCCAATGAGGACTCTCAGCTCTTGGGTTTCTTAGTTCTTGGTCACTGCATGATCAAACTTGTACTCATGTGACACTCTATTTTCCAAAGCATTTTCATACAAATTCACTCAGGGCTCTCTCAAGAACCTCACTTGATAAGTAGGCAGGACTGATTTCTCTCTAAATGTCCCTTCTATCTATAGGTACAGTGATTCCCAACTGAGAAATAAGGAAACTTGGGCAAACCACTTCCTTTTTGTGCCCCTTAGGGCCCAAATAAAGGTTCTAAGGACCTGTTCTAACACTTGTGTTCTCATCATTTCTTCCAGCTCTGACCTTTCACAGTCTAATTTCTCTTGTAACTCTGACCTCACATGTCCTAAGGTCCCTTTCATCTCTGACCTTCAATGATTCTATTACAGTCAGAAAAACTAGTAACCTGCCTTATCAGCTATCAATATGTACAAAGTGTACAAGTTAAATTTAACATCTGAACCTAACCCTCTTTCACACTTCCTTATTTCTATTGAGAACACTGCTAAACTTGCAGTCACCTGAGTTCAAAGCCTCACTCTATCTTCACTCCCTCATCTCCTGTACCCCACATATGCAATACTGGCTGATTTTCCTGCCTTCTGGATACCTCTCCTCCCTATTCACATAAATACTGTCCTAGCTCAGACCTTCATCATCTCTGGCCCAGACTATTGCTAGACAACCAACTTAGTTGATCTTTCTGTCTCAAGTCTCTTTTTTCTCTAATCCACTTTTCTCATTGCTGCCACAGAGATCTTCCTTAAAGATAGGTCTAGTTTTTGCCACTTCCCTCCTCAATAAACTACGTGATTCTCTCTTTCCTCTGCAAAAAATCATAAACTCCTCTGTTTGGTATTTGAAGCCCTTTACCCCATGGTCCCAAAACTTGATCTTCCCAGCCTCATCATCACTGCTTTCCTTCCCCACCCACACCCACTCCCCATTTCCTAGTCCAAGCCTTCATGCTCTTCCTCCTTTCACCTCCACCTGTTTCTATGCCTTAGCACTGACATCCTACATGCTTCAAATACACTCTCTCCTCATCACTGCTCTGCAAGTTTTGCTTCCTTCAAGATTTAACTCAAGTACTTATTAAAGTAAATGAAACCTTTTCTGATTCCAAACTACCCTTCCTCTTTAAACTGTTTATACTGCATGAACTTATTTGTATATTATAAATATAATATCTGTTAGAGATGAATGGAGGACCTGGGACACAATTTGTTTAGTGACCAGAATGAGGGCTATTGTGAGTTTTTTTTTCCTAGAGGCAGGAATGATTTATTGTGACAGTTTGCCTTAATCTATTCTATTAAGTAGAATTAATAACATCTTCTATATTATAAATATTTAAATATTATATTTACATGTTGCTTCCTGCCAAAAGACTATAAAGCCCCTGAGGGCAGGAATCATTGCATTTTGTCTTCAGATCTTCAGTGCCTAGCATAGTGCCTCCAAGATGGTAGGTGCTTAATAAATATTTGCCAGTTGGACAAATTGATATATAAACTAAGCTATATGATGTCATGATCTTATCTCCACATTATAAATCAGGAAACCATATCCACTTTCAAAAAAACAAACCACAGTCTCTTTTTAATATGGCCCTAACTGGAACAGAGCTTTAGGAAGGCTTATATATAGTGATATTGAGTGATATAGTGACATTATGCTACTGTACAAATTCACACAACAGGATCTCTTTACACAGAATTGTTTGGGTGGGTTCAACATCTTAGAAATGCAATTAAAATGTTCAAATCCCTTCTCTGATTCTTATTACTCCTGTGACCATAAGCAAAGCATTTAGCCATGCTGAATTACTTCATCTCTCAGCCTGTTTCCTTATTTGCAAACTATAAATGCACTTGCTATCTCACAAAATTGTTGTGAGGATTAAGTGAAAATTTAAGTTGTAAGCATTATATAAAAGTGAACTATTATTTCCCCAACAGAGGTATATGGAAATTTCATATTCACAAAAATCAGGAACCCTCCAAATTACTGGCCTACTTGCTTCCACAAGGGTAAAAAGTCTATTTAATAGAACAGATTAAGGCAAACTGTCACAATAAATCATTCCTGTCTCTAGAAAACAAACAAAAAAAAAACCCACAACAGACCTCATTCTGGTCACTAAACAAATTGTGCCCCAGGTCCTCCATTCATTTCTAACAGCATTCATTTCCCTTTTTGCTATATGAGCTCTATGAAGCTCAGAACATTCAGAATTTGCTTTGTGCATTCAGAAGCTTTAGAGCAGAAAGGGACCTTGAAGATCATACCTTCTAACACCTCCATTTTATAATTAAGGAAACTGAGGTTCAGAAAAGTTAAGTGAGGTCCAAGTCACAGAGGTAAAAAGTTATAAAGTCCAGGTTCTCTGCCATGAAATTCAGGGCTCTTTTCACTATACTATACTGCTTTAATATGATCACAGTAGCTTCAGTCATGTAATCCAGTATATGGTCTAGTCTTCATTTTTTTTCCCAACACCAGCTTCTGAGGATCATCTCACATTCACACATGTCATCAAGTTGTACCTACTGTTATTCTCAGACAGCTTAGACATATAATGTAAGCAACCAATTTTTTAAATTTTCTTTTTATATAATGAATTTAATTATCAACAAACATTTCCATTTGCAAAGAACAAAAAAGAGGACTGAGTGACTGTTTTATCCACTCTTTAGAGATCTAACTTATAAGCAAAATACAAGATACTATTTTAGTATAGTATTTTAGTATAGTAGGTCTTGATGACCTGAGAGGCTATAATAGCAATACAAAGCTCCAAGGCTGGATTAAGGTTAGATGTTAGGGTAAAAGTGATGAGCTGGAATCTAGGTGATGCAATAAGTTTCTATGAAGTCTAGCTATAATAGCATTAATATCATGGAATGGAGGTGGTTCTGTTATCTGGTGCTTCCCTATACAAGGTTGACAAAATAAATGAGAGCCAGGTCAGCCCACAGTCCTAAAGCCAACATCATGCTCCAAGAGCCAGTTTTCAAAACTGTGATAAGTTTCTCTTCCAAGTTAATTTCTCTGAGGAGAGATCTCAGGCTGACCTGGATAAAAAGTGATTGCTGGCTTGGATTCCCTGAGGTAAATATTCTCCAGTAACTAACAGCAACCTACATTAAAATAGAGACTTTCTACTCTGGTCTACCATTGTTGGCAAAGAAAATAAGAGATCAAGTTTTATATTCCCTCCTTTATTTTTTTAGGTGTTTTTTTTTTTGCAAGGTAGTAGGGTTAAGAGACTTGCTCAAGGCCACACAGTTATTATTGTCTGAGGCTGGATTTGAACTCAGGTCCTCCTGACTCCAGGTGCTCTGTTCACTGCACCACCTATCTGCCCCTCCCTCCTTTATTTTTTAAAATTAGGTTATTTTATTTTTAATATGAATAAAACAAGAATAGTATAATAATAAATATGATTGCACATGAAACTGCAAATCTCCTAAGCACAACTTGCTATTCCTTTCAAAAATACAAAATTATCATGTATCTCAGTTCACAATTCCACCAACAATGAATCAATGTGAATTATTTCCTTCTTTTAAGCAGCACTTCTCTTCCTATTTTAAGGTATTAAGAGGCTAAGGACAAGCAGGCCCCAACTCATCAGCAGGCTCTTTGGGAAGGCCTGGGCTTCTAGTTCCCTGCACTACTAATGCCTTTTTTTGAGGAGCCTGGACAAAAACTTTGTCCTGCCTGGGTTTGAATTTCCCTATCTATACAATGAGATGTGTCTTGAGAATTTCATAGGTCCATCCCTCACATTTTATACTCTCAGGCACCTCAAGCAAAGACTCATGATGACTTTCCAGAAATCACCTATCTGTTGACATTCTATCTAAAAGGCAGTGTCCAAAACTAAACATAATTCTCCTAGTTATGGTCTGACCAGGACTGTTCTGGTATGAATGGAGTGATGTTGATGTTCATCTTTCATTCATGAAGAAGACTAGGACATCAGGGAGGTAATGTCATGACAAATACATAAACTGGATTTGAGTGAGGGGGGCTATGCAAAGTCATCAGCCTCACTTTCTTCTCCACAGTCAATCAGGATAACTGGAAAAGATCCTGGATGCCAGGTTATCAGGGTTAAATGAATGCCCAAAGCTAGTAAGTATCAAGTGTCTGAGGTTAGATTTGAACTCTCAACCTCCTCACTTCAAGGCCAGTACTCTGCCATCTAGTTGCTCTATATGAATGGTGTAAATAATCACCATTACAGCTCACTTTTTAAAAAAATCATATTTTCCTAAAAATTCCCCCGAGAGGTGGTACAGGTATTATCCTGATTTTAAATCTGAAGAAACCTGAAGGGCTCCATGGTTTGTAGCCAGTATGTGTCAGAGATGGGAATCTTTTTTCCCTTTCCTTTGACTGCTTTATAGGACTGGCCTCACCAGGAGAAAATTCAAAGAGAAACAGAAGACTTGTGACTAATTTATTCAAATGTCAAAAGACCTCTATCACCTTGCCAAACTCTAAAATGATTCATTTGGTTGCCAAGTTGTTTATGAGCCTCTCAGACTTTGGTGAAGCTGATCCTTGAACTGTCTAGCCCATCTCCAACCCATGATCAAATTCTTGCCAGTTGGTAAACCAGAACTTGTGCTCTGTTGGCAGACCTTCAAGAACTAGTGGTCACTGCCATGAGAAAGACTTTAAAGGATATTTCTAATCTGCCAGCTTTGCAAGTGAGGAAGAAGGTTAAGGGAAAAGTTGAAACTTCCTTGGATTAGTTCTATCCACATTTTGTCATGTGCTCATTAGGATAAAGAATGCAGGGTTCCTTGTATTGGAAGAGGTTTATAACTAATTCCAGATGTTGCTATATATTGGATATCACAAGATCACAGAGATCTAATGGGCTTCCAAGGGCATCTGATCCAATCCTTATCTGAACAAGAATCCTTCATTCTAAGAAGGTTTTGTTGTTCACGGAATAGCAGAGCTAAAAGAGTATTTAAAAACACAAAACATAGTGATATTAGCTTCAATTTCTGTAGCACTTTGAAGTATATAAAACATTTCTTCAAAACAATCCATAAGACAAAGAATACAAGGACTACTGTTTCCACTCAATAGCTAAGCACCAGAAAACTCTGAAAGATGGAATATCTTAATCAAGGTCACACAGCTATTAAGTATTGAAATAAGCTCAAGTGGGAGGGTAGATGCCTCACCTGCAATCTTTCATCTTAAAGGTAGTCTTTTAGCATGAACCTCAAGAATTTCATGACATTAGAGGATATGTATTGTCTCCCTTCCTTACAAGGTATTTTGCACGAAATATAAAACCTGTGCTTTAAAAGAACATTCACTCTCCCTTTTTCCTTCCTTAAGTTATAACCTTCAGCCATCAATTTTCCTTACAACAATATAAATGTGCCACAAACCAAGAACTGACTCAAAGCTAACAAAGACAGGAGAGTTTATGAAGCAGAGATCCTGTTCAGTGGCAAGCTGCCCTCTACTATAAGTGCATAAAAAACAATCTGGTCTCATTCTTCACATGAGAATGTTAAATGTGACTTGAGAGGAATAGAGGTGAAGAGAATTGCCCAGGAACCCACTTCTAGCTAACAGCAGAGTGAGGGATAGAATCCATCTCTTCTTTCTTCTGGTCTAATATTCTTGCTACCTATTACACCCCTCAAAGAGACAGGGAATGAATCTGCAAATGCTCTTTTCCAAGGTAGCTTTTATGTTATTTCAATTAATACATTATTAGATGGACTCTCAAAGCTAAGTACAGGAAAAATGAGTTTTTTTTATTTTCATTTTTATAATAGTATCATTTGTGTTTTAGAATCATAGAATGTCATTGTTAGAAGAGACTTAAAAATAGAAAGCATCAAAGCAGTAATGAAATTTTAGAGCTAGAAGAGGCATTAAAGAGCATCTAATTAAATTTTTAAAATTACAGAATTTCATAGTTGAAAGGGACCTCATTGACCATCTAGTCCAATATTTTTCCTGAAAAAGAACTTCCTCTAATCTATGCTAGAGAAGTATCTTATTACTTGCCAAGAAAACTTAAAACAAGTAAATAAGTATTTACAGAAATATAAAACCCAGATTAATAGAAAAAAAATCCAGACAATCTAATCTCAAAAAGGACATTAAACAAGCTATAAATAAACTTCCCAAAGGGAAAAAAAACCTCAGGACCAAATGGATGAGCATATAAATTCTATTAAACATACAAATAACATTTAGTTCTGGTACTATATAAATTATTTGCTAATATAAGACAAGAAAGCCTCCTACTAATGAAATTCATACCCTAACAAGGGAGAGATAAAGCAGAGAAAAACTATAGATCAATATTCTTAATGAACACTAATACGAAAATATTAAACAAAATATTAGAAAAAAGACTATAGCAACATATTAAAAATATCATGCACTATGACCAGGATGAGTTTACACTAAGCATAAAGTTTGGCTCAACTTTAGGAAAATAAGAGATAAAAAGTCATCTTAATAAAAAAAACAATAAAAATCATTACTATATCTACATATAAATGTAGAAAAATAACCTTTTTTACATTAGAAACACTAAAAAGCATAGGAATAAATGGGGCTTTCTTAATATGATTTTAAAAATTGCTATTTAAAACCAAGATTCAACAGACAAAACCACTACAACCAATATCAAAAGAAATGTAGTAAATTGGGAAATAATTTTTACAACTAGTATTTCTGACAAAGGACTCATTTCTAAAATATAAAGAGAACTGAGTCAAATTTTTAAAGAGATAAGTCATTCCTCAATTGACAAATGGTCAAAGGATATGTAAAGGCAATTTACAGATGAGGAAATCAAAGCGATCCATAGTCAAATGAAAAATTGCTCTAAATCACTAATTATTAGAGAAATGCACATTAAAGCATCTCTGAAAGACCACCTCGCACCTCTCAGACTGGCCAATATGACCAGAAAACACAACGATCAATGTTGGAAGCGATGTGGGAAATCTGGGACACTAATACATTGTTGGTGGAGCAGTGAACTCATCCAACCTTTCTGGAGAGAAATTTGGAATTATGCCCAAAGAGCAACAAAAATGTGCATACCCTTTGATCCAGCAAATACCACTACTGGGTCTATACCCTGAAGAGATTATGAAAAAGGGTAAAAACATCACCTGTACAAAAATATTCATAGCAGTCATGTTTGTGGTGGCAAAGAAATGGAAATTAAGTGACTGTCCTTCAATTGGGGAATGTCTTAACAAACTGTGGTGTAAGTATGTCATGGAACACTACTGCTATATTGGAAACCAGGAGGGATGGGAATTCAGGGAAACCTAGAAGGATTTGAATGAACTGATGCTGAGCAAGATAAGCAGAACCAGAAAAACTTTGTATACCCTAACAGCAACATGGGGGTGATGATCAACTTTGATGGACTTGCTCATTCCATCAGTGTAAAAACCAGGGACAATTTTGGGCTATCTGCAATGGAGAATACCATCTGTATCCAGAGAAAGAATTGTGGAGTTTGAACAAAGACCAAAAATTATTATCTTCAATTAAAAAAAACTTATTATGTAATTCTGCTATCTCTTATACTTTATTGTTTCGTCCTTAAGGATATGATTTCTCTCTCATCACATTCAACTTAGATCAATGCATACCATGAAACAATGTAAAGTCTTAACAGACTGACTTCTGTGGGGGATGGGGGGAAGGAAACAAGATTGGGGGAAAATTGTAAAATTCAAAATAAAATCTTTCTTAAAACAAAAACAAAAAAACCAAGACCTAGTATTATATGTAATGGGAAACTGCTTAGAGGCCTTTCTATATAAAGACCAGGAGGAAAGCAAGAATACTAATTATCACCACCATCATTTTGTTAGCTATAACAATAACACAAAAGTAAATTGATAGAATAAGGTAGGCAGAAGGAAACAAATTATTGATTTTTGTAGATATGACAGTCTGCTTAAAGAACTCTGGATATTCAACTAAAGAGGTACTTGAAATAATTAGTAACTTCAGTGAAATGGTAGGATATAAAATAAACCTACATAAATCATTAGATTTTCTATATATAGACACCAAAATTCAGCAGGAAGAGGTAGAAAGATAACTTCCATTCAAAATAAACATGTATAAAATATTTGGGAGTTCACCTTCCAAGACACATACAGAACTACATAAATACATTACAAAAGAACCTACATGGGGATAACCAGGTGGTACAGTGAATAGAGCTCAAGTCCTGGGGTCAGGAGAACCTGAGTTCATATCTGGCCTCCAACATGATACTAGCTGTGTAACCTTGGGCAAATCACTTAACTTCAATGCCCCATAAAAATGGGGGTGAGGGGGGAAGAACTTACAGAAATAGAGAGAGAACTAAGTAACTAAAGGGATATTGATTGTTCAATAGTTGGGCCATACCCATATAATCAAAAGGACAATAACTATTAAAGTTAATTTATTTATTCAGTGCTATATCAAAATACTAAAGCATTGTATAAAAAAGCTAGAAAAAATGAGAAAATTCATTTAGAAGAACAAAAGGTCAAGAATTTCAAAGGAGATAATGAAAAAAAAGTAGAAAAGATGGGGAGTCTAGCAGAATAAGATTTCAAACAATACTACAAAGTAGTAATCAACCAAATCATTTGGCAATGATTAGAGAGAAGATTAATGGAAGAGACTGGGTACAAAATACAGAAGCAAATAAATATTGTAGCTTAGTGATTGATAATCCTAAAAACCTAGCTATTGGGGCAAAGAATTCACTTTTCTACCTAAAAACTGCTGAGGAACCTAATTAGAATCTAACATAAATTATCTTTAGATCAACATCTCAATCATATATCAAGATAAATTTCAAATAACTATATGACTTTGATAGTAAAGACCACATCATAAGCAAATTGGGGAGAATGAAATTATCATACCTGTGAATATGTGAAAATTAAACAAAGCATAGAAAAAGATAAAAAAGACAAAATAATGCAACTAAAATTAAAAGAGAAACAATTAACTGGGCAAAACATCTATGCAGCAAGTTTCCTTGACAAAGGATACATAAAGATATATAAGGAACTTCTCCAAATTTATAAGAGCCATTCCCGAATGGATGTTTAAAGGATATGAAAAGGCAGTTCTCAAAGGCTGAAATTCAAATTATTGAGGGCGGAGCCAAGATGGCAACGCGAAGGGATCCAGTCTTAGGAGCTCTCTGATAAAAACTCATAAACTAAGGACTCTAACTAAACTTTCGAGAGACAGAACTCACAAAGGGACCCATTGAGGCAGTTCTCCTACTCAAGGTAACCTAGAAAAGAGCAGAAAGGCTCTGCTCCCCCGGGGTCGGAGGGGCAGCCGCCAGAGGGGTGGCCCGCCAGAGCCAAAGAACTTCAGCCTCCCAGAGGCAGACCCAGAGTGCTGGGAGCCGCGGCTCACAGCAGCGGGGGAGTCTCCTGAGCTGCACCCTGGGGAGCACCGGCACAAAGTGGGGGAACAGCGGGGGACCTCTGCCAGAGCCCTCAGGGCACACAGCCAGCAGCTTGGTCTTTCGGCAGCCCAGACCTGGAAACAGAAGCCAGCAGAGCCAGTAAGCAGGAGCCCCCAGGGCATGAGCCCATTGAGCCTAGGGAGTGGAGTAGAGACTGCAGAGCTCTGTCCTCTGCCCCTGGAACAGGACTCTGGGGCTCTGACCACATTCAGATCCTGATTCCAGTCTAGGCCCCCCCCACCTCAGCCCCATGGCAGAGGGGGGCACTTATGGTCATTCACAGACCAAGAGGGAGGACAGAGCCTCACACACTGAGACCCTTGTGGGAGGGTCCCAAAAGCTCAGGAAGCACCCCAAAAAAACAGGCTTAGGCTGGGAAAATGAACAAGCAAAGAAACAAGAGGGAGACCATTGAGAAATATTTTGCAAATGAGCCCAAGAAGGATCAAAATACTCAGTTTGAAGATGAGGAAGCACAAGCTCCTGCATCTAAAGACTCCAAGAAAAACAGAAATTGGGCTCAGGCTATGATAAAGCTCAAAAAAGACTTTGAAAATCAAATGAAGGAGTTGGAAGAAAAACTGGGAAAAGAAAGGAGAGAGATGCAGGACAAACATGAAAATGAAGTCAGCAGCTTAGTCAAGGAAATCCAAAAAAATGCTGAAGAAAATAGCATGCTAAAAAACAGCTTAGGTCAAATGGATAAAACAGTTCAAAAAGTTATTGAGGAGAAGAATGCTTTAAAAAAGCAAAATTGGCCAGATGGAAAAAGAGATAAGAAAACTCTCTGAGGAGAACAAATCCTTCAGACAAAGAATAGAATTCAGGGAGATTGATGAATGTACCAGAAATCAGGAATCAATACTTCAAAACCAAAAAAATGAAAAATTAGAAGAAAATGTGAAATATCTCATTGAAAAAACAACTGATATGGAAAACAGACTTAGAAAAGATAATTTGAAAATTATTGGAATACCTGAAAGTCAGGATCAGGAAAAGAGCCTTGACATCATTTTCAAAGAATTACTACAGGAAAATTGCCCTGATATTCTAGAAGCAGAGGGCAAAATAGAAATGGAGAGAATCCACCGATCCCCCCGAGAAAGAGATTGCAAAAAAACAACCCCCAGGAAGATTATAGCCAAGTTCCAGAACTCCCAAGTCAAAGAGAAAATATTACAAGCAGCCAGAAGGACACAGTTCAAATATCATGGAGCTGCAGTCAGGATCACACAGGACTTAGCAGCAGCTACACTGGAAGCTCATAGGGCTTGGAATACAATATACCAGAAGGCAAAAGAGCTTAGAATGCAGCCAAGAATGAACTACCCAGCAAGGCTGAATGTCTTCTTCCAGGGAAAAAGATGGATTTTCAATGAACCAGGGGAATTTCAAAGGTTCCTTTTGGAATGGCCAGAGCTGAACAGAAGGTTTGATCTTCAGATACAGGACTCAGGTGAAGCATGGAGATTGGAGGAGAGGGGGGGAAATATGAGGGACTTAATGAGGATGAACAGCATGTATAGAAAAATGATACTGATAATATTCATATGAACCATCTCAGTTAATAGAGCAGGTAGAGGGAGCTTTTATAGTTGAAGCACAGGAGAAAGCTGAATTCGAAGATAAAATGTGGTGTAAAAATGGAGTCAATAGGAAAAAAAGGGAAATGGAAAGGGAAAAAGAAAAAGGAGAGGGGGAATAATCCAAAATATTTCACATAATAAGATTTTTTTTTATTACAATGAGCTATTGCAATGATATGGAAGGGGGGAGACAAGGGGGAATGAGGGAACCTTTGCTCTCATCCGAGATGGCTAGGAGAGGAAACAGCAAATATACTCAATGGGGTATAGACAACTGGAGTAAGGAGGGGGGAGCAGGGGGAAGGGGTGGGATGCAAATGATGGAAGAGAAGATGCACCATGGGGGGACAGTGTTCAGATATAACATATTTTCTTTTTTACTTCTTGCAAGGGGCTGGGATTGGATGGCCTGCCCAGGATCATAGGGCCAGGTGGATTCTGGGCCTAAGGGGTGGTATGGGGGCTCAGGGCTTCTTGGCCCCAGGACCAGGGATCTGTCTGCTGCGCCACTCAGCAACCCTACAGCAGAGTCAGAGTGAAAGGAGAGAGAAAATATAGTACATGGTAGTGGAGAAATAAGAAAGGAGGGAGTTGCGATCAGCAATGGCAACGTTGGAAAAATATGGAAGCAACTTTTGTGATGGACTTATCATAAAGAATGTGATCCACTCACGACAGAGTTGATGGTGTTGGAACAAAGACTGAAGCACATTTTTTGTTATTATTATTTGGGGGAGGGTGCAGGGCAAGTGGGGCTGGGTAGCCTGCAGGGTGATCTTTGGGTGTCTGAGGCCGGATTTGGACCCAGGTGCTCCTGGCTCAAGGGCCAATGCTCTGTCTGCCACCCAGACACCCCTACTATTATTACTATTTTATTTTATTTTGGGTCTTTTTTTTTCTTTCTTCTTTTTGGTTTTTGCAGGGCAGTGGGGACCAGGTGACTTGCATGTCACATGGCTGGGTGATTATTGGGTTTACCAGGCTGGATATGGACTCGGGTGCTTGTGGCTCCAGGGCTGGTGCTTCGTCCATTGCACCACCTGGCCATACCTACAATTATTACTATTATTTTTTTAATTTTAATTTTTTTTCTCTCCCCTTTACTTTTTCGCCCAAGCAAGTCTATCTATATTCATGGGGGGAGGGGTATTTTGTTTACTTGTAAACAAGTATATTTTATTAATGTAAAAAAAACATTTGTACAAAATGAGAATAAAAAATAAATTAAAAAAAGATATACACAGAAAAAAAAGAAATTCAAATTATCAACAGACATGAAAAATATATTTCAAATCATTAATAATTAGAAAAAATGCAAATAAAAATAACAGGTTTCAATTTACATCTATCAGAATGACAAAGATAACAAAAAAAGGAAAGTGGCAATTGTTGGAAGGATTATAGGAAAATAGGCAAAATTAGTGCACTTTTCATGTCAATTACTCCAGCCATTATCAAAAGCAATTTGGATCTTCAAATCACTAAAAATCATCTATAGCCTTTGACCATGATACTACTATCAGGTTGATACCCCAAAAAGATAAAAAAAAAGTTGAAAAGAATCCATATATACAAAAACATTAATAGTTCTTTTTGTTGTAGCAAAGAATCAGAAACAAAAAATGCCCATTAATTGGAGAGCAACTGGACAAATTATGATGAATGAAAGTTATGGAATACTATTGTGTCAGCCTAACAATACTTATATGAACTAATACAAAGTGAAGAGAGAAGAACCCAGAATGTAATATATATATATATATATATATATATATATATATATATATATACATACACACACACACATACTAACAACATTAGAAAGAAAAACAACCTTGAAAAATAGACTCTGATTAATGCAATGTCAACCAAAATTTCAGAGGTCCACTGATAAAATGCTACCTACTTCTGTATAAGTCATGAAGTCAAGATGTAGAATGAAATATATATTTTCCAGACACAACCAAGTTTTGTTTTTTTTTGCTTGACTATTCATATGAGAAATTTGAGCTTTTCCCTCAATTTAAGTAGAACAGAGTTAGAGAAGGGGTAAGGGGGATTGGTGAGGGCTAACCAAAGGGTTATCAACATTTTTAAAGAAGAAGAAAAGAGGATCATTAAAGCATTTTTTTTAAAACATACAGAATAAAATGGAAGGTAGGTCGATAAGAAACAAAGTAGGACAGTTTTGAAAATAACATGTTGACTTTGCTGTATATTTGGACAGAGAATCAAACTGTATGTGGTTCGCATTCTTGGCTGCATGTTCAAAATCCTTTTTCTGGTCTGCTTTGTAAAAGGAAATGATCACTGTATTTGGCATTTGTTAAATTCAAAAAAGAAAAAAATTTTAATTGACAATACTACTTAAGCAAACTTACTTTTTCAATAGAAACAATTATACTATCTAAGGATTATCTCACAGACCTAGAAAAATGTACAAAACAAAATTCACCTCGAGGAACAAAAGGGCAAAAATTTCAAGGGAGATTTTTTAAAAGTGAGAAGGAAGCAAGAACCTAGGAGGATCATATTTCAAAATATCTACAAAGCAATATATTGATTAAAGAATAGGAAACTCAATCAGTGGACAGATTAGGTATATATAACCTTGGTTAATTAGTTGGTTCTTCTCCTTCATTATCAAAGAAGACCAAAATGATATCACTATGTTAGAGATGAGTTACCATAAGTTGGGCACAAATGTGAACACCTGGGGTGGGTACTCTAAACTTACAGATGTCACATTTCTTTTGTGCTGCTTCAATTTTGCTTTGCTTATAGAGCATAGCATCCTCTCTGATAAGGGCAAGTCATACTGTGTGGTCCTGTGCCAGGTTCTCCCATCTGTATAATCAATTCCAAAGTTCTTAAGAGACTTTCAGGGTGTCCCTGGATAGCTTCTTCTGATCCCCCTGTGATCACTTGGCCTGTGTGAGTTCTCCATAGAATAGTCTTTTTAGCAAAAGTATGTTTGGCATTTAAAAACTTGGCTGGCCCATTGTAGTTGCACTCTCTGTAGTAATATTTGAATGTTTGACAGTTAAGTTCAAGAAAGGACCTCAATGTCTGGTATACTATACCAGAAGCAAATAAACATTTGATAAATGTTTCCCCCATTTGATAAACTCACAGCTACTAAGCCAAAGATATTATTTGACAAAAACTGCTGGAGAAAGCGGGTAGCAGGGGCGGCTAGGTGGCGCAGTGGATAAAGCACTGGCCCTGGAATCAGGAGTACCTGGGTTCAAATCCAATCTCAGACACTTAATAATTACCTAGCTGTGTGGCCTTGAAGCCACTTAACCCCATTGCCTTGCAAAAAAAACCCTAAAACAAACAAACAAACAAACAAACAAAAGTGGGTAGCAATTTGATAGAAATTAGATTTATATTAATATCTCACTCACATCATAAAGAGTTCCTGATGGAAACAATGTAAATACTAACAGAATGCCTTCTGTGAGGGTTGAGGGGGGAAGCAAGAATGGGGGGGGGAATTGTAAAACTCATATAAATAAAAACATTCTAAAAAAAAAAAAAAGAGTTCCTGAGTAAAAAAAGAATGATGTTCAAAAAAAGGCAAAAAACAATTTTGATTACTTAAAATTGAAAAGCTTCTGCAAAAAACAATGCTGTTAAAGTTAGAAAGGAAGTAGAAAATTAGGGAAAATTTGCTTCAGATTTTTATAATAATAGTCTCATATTCAAAATATATAAGGAACTGATACAAAATTTTAAAAGCAAGAGTCATTCCCCAAGAGTTCTCAAAGGAAGAAATTCAAACTATCAGCAGACATAAAAGGATGATCCAAATTGTTAGTGATTCTAAGAGAAAAACAAATTAAAATTTCTCAACTTTGGCAAAGATTACAATAATGGAAAATGAAAATTGTTGGAGGGACTGTGGGAAAATGGGCAATATCAATTTTTGGTGGAGCTCTGAGTTGTTCTAGTCATTCTGCAAAGCAGTCTGGAAGTCACTAAATTGTTCCTCTCCTTTGATTCAGTGAGATCAAAAAAATATAAGGTCCTCCAGTTGGTCCCTTCTTATCTTTTGAGTCTTCCTATGTCTTAAATCCCCCTTATATACTCCACAATCCCATGAGACTGGGTTTCCTTTTACTCCCACAAGTCCCTCCACTGGCTGCCTGCCCTTCCTACCTGGTCTCTTCTGAAAGGCCCACCTTCTGCAGGCCACTTTACTGGTCTTCCTGAATGTTAAGGAAGATTATTTCTCACTTCTCTTGTGTAGATTTTATTCACACATAATCCCATTCACACATTAGTCCCTTGAGGAGGGATTTTTTTTTCCTTTCTTTGTATCAACAGGACTTAGCATAGCACCTAGCACATAATAGGCACCTAGATCAATGCTTATGATTGACTGAGATTTTTTAAAAAAAAAAGGGAAAGAACTAAATGGACAAAATATCTTTTTTAGCATCACATGAAGCAGAGATTGGGCAACTAAGAGTGTCCATCAATTGGGAAATGGTAGAATAAATTGTAGAATATTAATACAATAGACATTTATTTTAAGAAATTTTAAAAAGCAGGTAGATCCTTGATCTCTAAAATTATTTGATTCTTTTTTACAATTCAAATATCAACAAGAATTTTGTTAAAATTTATCTAAATAATTAGGTTTTGTATTTGAGTTTGCAAAAGTTTAAAAGCAAAACTACAAGAGTTGCAAACTTAACCATCAATCTTATTGAATTTACATTAAAAAAATACTGAAGCCTTCAAGAAAATTTGGTCCTCCCTCAAGATAATGAATAAAAATAATGATGTTTGTTGAACTGAAATGAATTACATATAAGGAAAGCAGTTCACCTTATTGATTGTCCCCTTGTAAAATTTAATCATATTCTGAAATGAGGCAAAAAAGGAAATTCTAAACAGTGAATACAAAGAATCCCCCTAAATTCCTTTATCCCTTCTAGCTAAAAATATCTAAAGAAAATTAGGTGGACATTTATATAAGTAAAATTTTCTATAAAGTAAGTACCTAAAGTCTCAGCCTAATAGCAGTTAGAGACATAAGCTAGGTCACCAGCCAACATAATAAATGTCAATTTTTCTTTCATGAAAAGTGATATTTTTTTCAAAAAGTTGTTTTCCCCCTAAAGTTACATGGCTATTAGAATTAAAAGATACTAGAAAAAGGTACAGGGGTAGACCTCAGAACATAGAAATTAAGATTTTGATGGGGCGCCTAGGCGGCGCAGTGGATAGAGTACCGGCCCTGGAGTCAGGAGTACCTGGGTTCAAATCCGGTCTCAGCACTTAATAATTACCTAGCCGTGTGGCCTTGGGCAAGCCACTTAACCCCATTTGCCTTGCAAAAACCTAAAAAAAATGAAAGTAAAAAAAATCCAAATGTCCTGATGGACTCCTGGTTCATAACTCTCTATTTTAAGCTATTATTTAATTTACTGCTCTAACTAGTTTTTTGTTTGGTTTGGGGTTTGGTTTTGGTGTTTTTGTTTTTGGTCCTTCCTGTAATCCCTCTAAAAGATTATATAAGGTCACCTGTCAATTTAAAGACTGACTAAGTGCATAAGGGTTTTTTTTTAACCAAAAAGCATAATTATAATCAATACATAACCATAGTTACACAATATCTAAAAAATACAACAATGCTCTAGTCTCTAGTAACTCTACTTTTTAAAAATGAGGAAAAGGATGGTAAAGTACAGTTTCATCCAAATTTCAGATAAATATAAAAACATTTCAAGGAACTATAACCATGAATTTTTTTTTTTAGTTTTTGCAAGGCAAATGGGGTTAAGTGACTTGCCCAAGGCCACACGGCTAGGTAATTATTAAGTGTCTGAGGCTGGATTTGAACTCAGGTAACTCCTGACTCCAGGGCTGGTGCTCTATCCACTGTGCCACCTAGCCACCCAACTATGAAATTTAAAGTCAGATCTGACACTAATAAAACTGTTTCTCTAATTTCAACTGAAAGGTTTTATTAGGAACATGTAAAGGGAAATCTTGCCATAAAATCCCCCATTTCACTTTATACTTCGTAATACTATTTGAGCTCATATTACTCACTACGGCACTTAAGAGTTTACAAAGTACTAGTCTCAAAAAGGAAGTGTTAACAAAATATTAATTTTAGATATTATTTCTGTGATTTTATCGTTTCAAGTATTCCTTCCACTAATTGATTGAAACCCTTTTATATTTTTCTTGATTTGTCTTCGTGACTTTTTGTGGCACAATTCCCCCCAACAATCA
Source organism: Macrotis lagotis (assembly GCF_037893015.1). Taxonomy (NCBI): domain Eukaryota; kingdom Metazoa; phylum Chordata; class Mammalia; order Peramelemorphia; family Peramelidae; genus Macrotis; species Macrotis lagotis. The sequence continues at coordinate 645,984,493 of NC_133666.1, read as the reverse complement.
AGATCTGGGGACTCTCTGTCATGTCATCAGGCTGATCTTGGGCTGTCAGGTCCAGTGTCTTTCATCAAGTCCAAAGTCTAAGCCTTTCAGCTTGCATTCTACTGCTGTGGTCTCTGGGGGGGGGGGGGTCACAGTCACCTTCATGGTATGATGAGGCATTAGATAAAGATGTCAGGTTAAGAATAACCTTAATAGTAAAACTAAGAGCTGACATCTACATAAGAACCCGATAGTTTACAAAGCACTTTAAACAAATTTTCACTTGATCTTCCCCAAATCTCTGAAGTAACTATAAACAATTATTCTCATTATTTTCCTTTTCCAAAGAAAATTAAACTTAGTGAGATGATGCAAGTCTCTCAAGGTGATCCAGTGAGTGCTGGCGGAGGTGGCAGGGAGAGTAGCTGATATTTTAAAGTTGCTTTAAAGGACCCAAAAGGTTCTACATGTTCTTTCATTTGCTTGGGTACTCTTACTGTTCTTATTTTACAGAGCAGAAGAATGAGAAGTTCGGTGATTTGCCCAGAGTTACCTAGTGAGAATGTCTTCCTGAAGCAGAATTCATTCCCAAGTTTCTCTGACTCCAAATTCAGATTCTGGCCACTACTCAAACCAATGCTTTCTGACCAAAGTTCAGGGATCTTTTTATAATATCATGCTGTTGGATTCAAAAGAACTATTTGATGAATGGAATTTGATGAATAGATTCTACAAATCTAGAACAGGTATATTGCTGCCTCTGAATTAGCCCTCCTGTACTCACAGGTCAGCATTCCAGTGGCAAGAAGATGTACACATCTGGAGATATTCCATATCACTGAAGCAGGTCTCTGTCCTTCTTATACAACTGGACCTTATAAGTGTATGACTTATTCATCTTCTCAATTCACTTATCATTATAAATTAATTCAAAATTCTTTTGCCTAACATTCACATTCTCTCTAATGACTCCCTATCAGTTTTCCTTCCTGGATTTCTATTAAGATCACACCAACTAGCATGAGTATTTTCCAAGGCTCAATTATGGGCCCTCATCCTTCACTATGCTATTTCACTTGATGACATCATCAGCTCTTCAACTACACAGATTATTCTCAGATCTATTTATTCAGCCCTAACTTCTCTTGACTTCTAGTCTCAACAGAATGACCTATGGACATTATAAACTCAACATGCCTAAAACTTAACTCCTTATCTTTCCCCAAAAACCCTCCCAAACTTCCTTATTACCACTGAGGATACTACCATTTTCACAGTACTACAATCTCATATCTAGATATCATCTTCTAAATCTCTCTTATGTGTCCCCCTTCTCTCCTCTGACATCACCACTGAAAGTCCTTAACACCTCATTTCTATATTAGACTTTGCCCAAAATCTCTCCTCTCTGGTCTATCCTACATTCAACTGGTACAGATATGATCTTATCAATACTCTCTTCAATAAACTGAGCACCTCCAGGATAAAATATAAAATCTAGAATGTTTCCTTCCTCTTCTGTCAGCCCCCAGGACCTAAGGTCATGATTTTCATCATTCACTACCTATAGGGAACACAAACACACAAGTATCACTTGCCCTGGCATCTAAATTTGGGGCTCAGATGTGCACATAGTCTCCCCCTTGCACCTTTGTAAATATCTGTACCTAAGCAAGAATAGTATGATCAAATACAAAATAACAAAAACCAGCCAAAGGTTCTCAATTTGAAACTCCTAAAAAAATGGGACGAACAAAGTTAGAACACCTCTCCATTTTTCATCTAATTAGGCAATCTAAGGATAAAAAAATCCATACTCAAAAAAAAAAAAAGAAATACATACTCATTTATATGATTTATTCTTTCCATTCCATCATCTAAGAGAGATGCTTCTCTCCTACCATTTTCCCCTCAAAGTGAGAAGTAGTTCTCAGGGGAACAGATATTGAGGAACTAGTTTCTCCAAAATGGGAATGTCATTTGTCCAGATACTTCTGATACCCTGGAAGGTTCCCCAAGACAGGATAAGATCTCTTCCTACCAACCACCATGTTTCTGTCCTCCTCTTCCTCTCTCCAGTCCCAACTCCCTAGGAGCCATGATGCCCTTTGTAGCCAGTAGGCCTCCAAGAATTCCCCTCCTCTAATTTATTTATGGGAATTTTTCTACTGTGTGCCCTGAAAAAAATAAATTAAAAAAAAAAGGTTGGCATTCAAAAGTCTTTAAAACTTTTCCTCTCCTATCTTTCTAGTTTCCTTCTACTTTCCCCTCCTCTACATATTCTGTGATCTAATGATCACAGCCTTTTCACTCTTCCTTGCACAAGATCCTCCATCTCTCATGTCCTAGCATTTTCACTGGCTATCTGTCCTCCATGACCTCCCTGACTTCCTTCGAGCTAAAATTCCTTTAAAAGAAACTGTTTGCAGTCTCCTTTAATATCAATGCTTTTCCTCTGAGATGGCTTCCAATCTGTCCTATGTGTAGTTTGTTTTACCAAAGTCTCAGCATGTTTCCTTTCCCTATTAACTGTGTACTTATTCTTCTTGGACAGTAAGGACTGTTTTTTGCTTTCTTTGCATCCCCAGTACTTAGCACAGGGCTGGTATATAATAGGTGCTTAATAAATGCTTGGTCCCTTGCTACCTTTCCATTCTTCTTATACATCACTTCCCCTCCGCTCTTCTCCACTCTCTGATCCAGTAAAAATAACCTCTTTGCTGCTCCTTGCACAAGAAATTCCATTTCCCAAAGCCTGGCTTCCCATGGTCACCAGCTGCCTCCATTCCTGAAAAGTTCTCCCTCCTTGTAACCATCTCCTCCCTTTCTAACTAATATCTCACCTTCTTTGAGAAGCCTTTCCTGATTCCCTTTACCGCTCCCACTGTTCCTCATGGATTATCTCCAGTCTACTTTCTATCTAATCCAAGGTACATAATTGTTTAGATGCTGTCCCCCCATTAGAACAGGAACTTCTTGAGGGAAGGCACTGTTTTTGCCTGCCTTTGTATCCCATGATTAGCACAAAGCCTGGCCCATATTAACTGTTTGACAAAAGCCTAGTTATCTGATTCACTCTCCTTTAACAGGATCATCTTCCACTGTTCCCCCTTCACAAATTCTTCATTCCAGTCAAACTCGTGAATGAATGTATCATCTCCAGAAATAATTCTGTCCTTTCCTAACATCATGTACTTGCTCACACTGTCCCCTAAAACTGGAAAACCACCTCCATTCCAAGCATTTCCACCTACTGAAAACCCACTCATCTTTCAAGATCTAGTTCTAATGTTATCCCTTCTGTGAAGCATTCCTTGATACATTTCCCCCCACTCCCCACACCCCAAAGTTAAAATAGCTTACTCCATTCTTAAATTTCTCACTGGATTTTTATGTTGCTTGTGGAAATAATAAGAACTTGTATTTACATAGTGCTTTATGTTTTCCAAAATGCTTTTAAACATATTATTTTATTTTATCCTCATTACAACCCAGGAAACAGATGTCATCTTTACAATTAGGAAACTGAAACAGAGAGTGGTTAAGTGGCTTGCCCAGGGTCTAACAGGTACTAAATGTTTGAAGTTGAATTTAAACTCAGGTCCAGCACTCTAGTTATATAAGACAGGGTGCTGAGCTTAGAGGCAGGAGATCCAGTTCAAAATTTGTCTCCAACATTTACTATCTAGATGACCACAGGCAAATCACTTTACTTCTCTGGGCATTAGTTTCTTCATCTATGAAATGAGGATGACAATGCCTGTAGTACTTATCTCACAAGGTTTGAGATACAAATACAAATTAGAGTTATTACTCTTTCAAAATTATTTTTTTCAATTAACAATTTTTTTTTCTATTCCACTTCTGTCTCCACAACTGGGAAGGAGTAAGGTGGTGGGGGTGGGGGGGGGAAGAAAAGGAAAACCATAGGCATAGACAAGCAAAATAACTTTCCATATTAGGCACATCCAAAAATGTACATCTCAATTTGCAACTTAAGACCCTCACCTCTCTGTCAGAAAGTAGGTAGTTATTCTTTATCATCAATAAAGTAGACCTGGAATTGGTCCCTATAGCTATCAGTCTTAAATCTTTCAAGGTTTCTTTTCTTCACAATGTTATTATTGTATAAATTGTTCTCTTGGTTCTGCTCACTTTATTCTTTAACAATTCACACAAGTCTTCTCAAGTTTCTTTGAAACTCTCCCTTCCATCATTTCTAAATGACACAATGATGTTCCATTACACTCATGTACCATAGTTTGTTTAGCCATTCCCCAACAGATAGTTATCCCCTGAACTTCTAATTCTTTGTCATTACAACAAGAACTGCTATAAATATTTTGGTTCACGTGGTTTCTCTTTCTTTGTTCTCTTTGGGTCAAAAGATACGCATAATTTAATGACTTTGGGGGCATAGTTCAAAATTACTTTTCAGAATGGCTAGACCAATTCATAGTTTTATCAACAGTGCACTTAATGTGCCTATTTTTCTGTAAACCTTCCAACAATTGTTATTTTCCATTTTCTGTCACCTTTGTCAATCTGATAAGAATGATGTAGAATCTAAGAAATGTTCGAATTTTTTCCTTTCTAGTTAGTAGTGATTTGGAGCATTTTTTTCATATGAATGTTCATAGCTTGAATTTCTTTTCTTTGAAAAAAAGAATTCTTCTTCTCAATGTCTTTAACAATATATCATTTGGGGGGTTGGCTAGGTGGCACAGTGGATGGGGCGGCTAGGTGGCACAGTAAATAGAGTACTGGCCCTGTAGTCAGGAGTACCTGAGTTCAAATCCAGCCTCAGACACTTAATAATTACCTAACTGTGTGGCCTTGGGCAAGCCACTTAACCCCATTTGCCTTGAAAAAACTAAAAAACAAAAAAACCAAAAACAAACCAAAAAACAATATATCATTTGGGATGTGGAAGATATTATTATTATTAATTACAGCATGTATCAATCTTATCTCCACATCTTATGCATCTTATCTCTACACCTACACTATAAACCTTTAAGTGATTATAATTTACATCTGGAAAGAACCTTTAAGAAATTATCTAATCTAACCCCTTCATTTGAAGGAAAAGAAAATTTAAACCAAGAGATTGAGTTCCTCAAAATCACACAGATTAAAAGAGAAGAAGAACTAGGATTCAAACTCAGGTATCTCTAGATTTCAAATCCAACATTCTTCCTCTTACACCATATTAACTCCTCCCTCTTTAGAACATGCCCCAAATGAGCTCATTCATCTCTGTGAGTCTAGCACAAAATTAATTATACAATAATAAATTTTTAATGACAATTTGTTGATTTGAACATAAAAAAACTAACACATCCATATTGCAAGGAAAGCTTTTATTTTGGAGGTTCAAAAAAGAAACAACTCTTTCTCCTATAAATAAATTCCTTATTTTACTCAATGTTGAAACATTTCAGCTTGAATAACCTTCACTCTCTGACCTCACTTTTTCAGAAATGGTTTATGTCCTTCATAGTTATCTGTGTCTTATCTACCTTATCCACCTGGGAGGTTCATAAGGTCCAGGACCAGTTTTATCTAAACGCTGGAATTCCCCTAGGATCCAGCACAGTAATCTCTGCATACAGTCAGTGTTTAATAAATATCTGTTGAATAAATATTGATCCTATTGACATAGGAATTCCCTCCCAGGATCCAGATCATCACCCAACCATACTTACTCTAATTTGCAAGTCTTGCCCACATCTTCCATAAATCTACCAAAGGGAATTTGCCTAATGAGTTGGGGGATCTTCTAGACCAGTGGTATACAACTCAAATAGAAAGCAGGGTAGGGGCAGCTAGATGGCACAGTGAATAGAGCACCAGCCCTGAAGTCGGGAGGTCCTGAATTCAAAGCCAGTCTCAGACACATAATAATTACCTAGCTGTGTGACCTTGGACAAGTCACTTAACCCCACTGCCTTGTTAAAAAAGCCTTAAAAATAGAAAAAAGGATACCAACTACACATAACTACACATCTCTAAGGTTCTCATATTGACTTAGAAAACCTGTTTTACTGTATTCCTGTATTACTGTTTCTCTGTTTTACTGTATTTTTATTTATTTTGTTAAATATTTCTTAAGTATATTTTCAACTGGCAAAGGCTGTATTTGTGGAGTATTTGTGATCTGCATGGGGCCTGTCATATTTTTGACACCTCTGCTCTAGATTTTTTTGGCAATACAATTTATGATACAAAGTAGCCCTGAGCTCTGGGCAAGCCTCCTTTCAATTTTGCAATGAGAGTTGACAAAGTGGAGGAAAAGGGGATAGAGGAGGCTAGGAACCAGTTTTTAGTTTATCTGTAACTGTCAACTTAGCAACTGAATTCAATGAATAAAAAAAATCTAAAGGTAAACAATATTTCATATTGTTAATCTGCTCACTAATTATAAGTAATTGTGTATTAAATTCCAAGCAGCATTTTACTGAAGTCACTGCACATAACATGTCCTCTTCCAGTTGCTATTTAACAAAGCAGAAGAGGAAAGAGCTATTGACCCCTTAGCTTCAATTTTAAACTTGGTTTAAGAAGAAAGGAGAAGTGAGAAAACTTCATCCTCCAAAAAAATAGTCAAGAAGACAGAAAAAACTATAAATGTCTAACTGCCCAACTTTGAAAATACTTTAAAATTGGACTGAGAGAACAGTAAGTTCGTATGATGGCATCTAATTATCAGATGATTATATATAACCTAAAAAATCAAGATCCTAAGTACAGGATATGTAAATCAGCAGGGGAATATTGCTCCTTTGAGAGATGGGGGTGGGGAGAAGGGAGAGGGAAACAATCATGCTGTCAGGCAGCTTCTCATCATCTCTCCAAAACTATTTCTTTTATATATCAATGTAGGAAAATTGCAACTGTGAAAAAAGAGAGTTAAAGATGGGCCAGAGCAATCTGATACCAGGAGATGCAGAGCTCCACAATGACATCCTAAACATGTCCCTCAGGGCTTATGGAGAACATGGCCTGAAAGGAGGTGGGTCCAGAACAGGACAAAAAGCTTAGCAGAAGAGGTTTAGTACATAGATTGGAAGAAAGAGAAAATCAATCTGCCTTGACAATGAGGGTCTTTCTTGTGGAGATTATGACATAAGCCTGGAAAGAGAGGCACACACTAGGGACTTACTAATTGACAGCATGGACAGAATATTGCAGGACTTGAATTTGCGACTGAAAGGCAAAGACTTTATCTTGTAAGTCACTGGAGGTTTCTTAACAGAGAAGTGAATGAACACAGTACTTAATTAAAGTGAATCTTCAGATGTCTAGGATGGGATGGGGGGACAAGGAAGAAATAGTTGAGAGATAGTTGGAAATAATCCCAGTACAAATTCACAAGAGCCAAGAAAAAGGACAGAAGAAAACTGTAAGATAGAATCATATACAAAAAAAAAAAAAAAACTGACTGAAGTGAAAGAGTCAAAGATGCTGAGATATGAATACTAGACAAAAGATTGATGGTCCCACTGACAGAAGAAATTATGGATGGCATTCAGGATGGGAGGAGGGGGAAATGGAGAGGGAAGTTTAGCTTTAAACGTATGAGTGGAAGATTCAAATGGCAGAAAAAGATAAGGAAGTCAATTGGGAGAGAGGTCATGGCAAATGATAAAGGTCTGGGATACAAGTTATATCACCCAAAAAGGATACAGTTGATGGAAGAGTGGTCAGAAATGTAATAAAACAACCAGTATACTGTAATATCAAGAAAGTCAGGGGGCAGCTAGGTGGCATAGTGGATAAAGCACCGGCCCTGGAGTCAGGAGTACCTGGGTTCAAATCCGATCTCAGACACTTAATAATTACCTAGCTGTGTGGCCTTGGGCAAGCCACTTAACCCCGTTTTCCTTGCAAAAACCTAAACAAAAAAAAAGTCAGAAGAAGAAAGAATTGCAGGAATAAAATACCAATATCAAAGAGAAGTCAAGGAAAATGAAAAGAGACTACTGAATTTGGCAAGAGAGGTGGTCAATGGTCCAAAATCTGAGGATAATCTTTGACTATCCTGTTCCTGTTCCTGCCCCTTGGATTCCACATCATCTGCCAAGTCTTATCACAGAAACATTATTTCTATCTCCTTATTCTCTACAATCACCCACTACAATTGCCTTAATGCAGGCCCTCTTTCTTCTAGACAATTACAAAAGCCTTCTAATTGGCTTCCCTCCTTCCAGTGTATTTCCTTTTCAATCCATTATTCCTAGTGTAATCCCCAAATAATCTTCCTTTCCTACAGCCATACCACTCTGAACATGGCTAATCTCAGCAGCTCAGTAGGATCCAGCCTGGATGGTAACTTGGGCTGTGGGTCCTGGCATACTGGGTACTGTGGGTTATTAGCAAAGTATGGTGGCACCATGGAAAGAGTGCTGCCTGGAATGAGAGGACAGGTGCAATCCTGGCTCTGTTGCTTCCACCTGAGTGATCTTGGGTAAATTGTCTTAATCTGTAAAATGAAGTTGGACTTGATGATCTCTGAAGTCCTTTCCAGTTCTAAATCTATGTCCCCATGGTTCCTAATCAAACTCTATCATCATGACACTCTTCTCCAAAAATTTCAATACCTTCTCATTGCCTATTGAATAAAGTGCAAACTCCTGACCCTAATAATCTGTCAAGTTTCATTTCATATTCTACTTTTCTAGTCAAATTGAACTTTGCTTGGTCCTCGTTCTTGTCCTGCCTTCTCCCATCTCCATGACTGTTTGCCCTATGAACTGTCATTAGAACCTACTCCCTGGCCACCTCCCCAAACTATTCAAGACCCTCCCTTCTCTCAAGGCCCAACTCAAACACAACTTCTTCCAAGAAAGCTTTCATTGACCTACTCAAGTGAAAGTACTCTCCTCACAGTCACCACCCTATCCTCACCAGAGCACTTCCCAGGAACTTCTTTGCCTTATCTGTAACATACTTCTTTATGTATACGTCACATCCCTCCCTGAATGCACCAACTATCATTTTTCACCTCTGAATCCCCAACATAGAAGCTTACAGTAGGTGAGTAAATTGTTGAATTTAATTGAATTAATGAAGATTTGAGGTCTAGATTATTTTTTTTTAGTGACATGCACAGAGCTATGAAAGCTGAAGCCAGGAAAAGTGGATTAGTTTTCCAAGGGGGAGGGATATAGCAAGTAAGAACAGAGAAATGGATGAAGCCTTAAAGACTCTCATACCAATAGTACAAAGAAAAAAGGTCAGAAAGGATTCAATAGAGTCAAGTATCCCTGAAGCCAAGGGAAGAGAGTGTCAGTGTCATCAGATTATAAACAACCCCTTTGTGCCACAGATGAAGAAAATGGGATGCAAAGAAGAAAGGAATTTATAGAAAAGAAGTGGCAGAACCTATCATTCCAAAGTCAATGTGCTTTAGACTCTAATACCCTAGAGTTTTCCCCATGTCAAAAGTCAAAGTCAATGAATGAGGAAAGATCATTCAACTGACTTCTTGGTCAAGAAAGTGGCTTTTCTCCATCAAGGATGAATCCTCATGACTCATTTCTTCAGGGTCTATTTCAATTTTCAAACACAAGCTGCCTCCCAAATCAATAATATGAAAGTAGCCTAGTCACACTCAGATGTAGACCAGAAGGCCTGCCTCATCTTTGTTACTCATTTGGAGACCAGCATTTAGGGTGGGGTGCTTCCTTACCCTTGATGCTATTCTACTGCTAGTTCCCTACAGAGCTTCTGTTTAATACTTACTTCAAAAGAGCCACCAGCACCATTGCCAATGTAGGTGTGCCCCACAATTGTCATGATGAATGGTAGTTGGCAGCACACCAGTTCATCTGCTTTTGAATGCCTGGAGTGTGTAGGCAGCACTGTCATTTCAAACAGATCTCGTTCTTATCCAGGATGGTGAAAAGGGCTCTTTCAGTGAGCTCTGGTATTCATGGTAACACACCCCTTACACCTGCGCAGTCAGGGTACCTACAGTTTATGCAGTGGTTCTGTCAAGCCTGAGAAATCTGTTCTACATTGCAGCTGCCTAAGGCTCCAAGTTTCCAGAGATACTGACAGTGAAGAAAGTAGAGCAAACAACTTGTGAGGAGGGGATGGACTGGAATGGGGCAAGTCTTGAGGCCTGGAGGCCCATCAGCAGCAGTGGCAATAACCCAAGAGTGTTGTAATGTCAGAGGAGAGGTGGGTATATAAGATATACATAAGATGTATTAGAAAGGCAAAAATTACAGAAATGGACAGCTAATTGGTTACAGGGAAAGAAGCTGAAGATGACACCTAAGTTGTGAGTCTGAGAGACAGGAATTTGAGAAACTCCCTTGATAGTAACAGAGAAGTTGTAGTTGTCAAGGTGTTTTTGACAGTTAAGTTTGAGATGGCTATAGGACATCAGTTTGAGATGTCTGCTAGGTACGTACTATAGGTATTATAATATCCATTTTATCAATAAGGCAATTTCAAATGACAGGTAAAGTGAATCAACCAATAAGTGCTATATGATTCAAACGAGTTTCTCATGGTTCTCAGTCCAGTGCTCCTAACATCATACTACATCTCTCAAAGGGTCCTCAAAGTGTATTTAATCTAATTCATCCCTCTACAGAGTACACCTCACTTCTGTACCTCTGTTAGAAAGTTTTTCCTAACATTGAATTGAAATCTGCCTCTCTGATGCTTCCATCCACTGCTTTTAGTTCTTGCTTTCTGGGGTCAAGAAAATCCGATTCTCCCTTTCATAACAGGGCTTTAAATACTTGGCAGCTATCACAGTCTCACTACAACTTCTCTTCTCCAAGCAAAACATCTCTAGCTCTATCAAATCAATCCTCCTAGAGCATCATTTTAGGCTCTCTATCATCCTGATTGCCCTCCCTAAACTAAAATGTACTTCCCAGGACCCATAATATTCCAGAAGCAATCTAATCAGTAGAAACAATAGGACTAACATCCACCCTCTTTCTGGATATTTAATAACATTGTAATATCAGAATTTAAAAGCTGGGAGAAATTTAGAGGTCATCTAGTAGAATCCTCTCATTTTTCTGGAGGGGGGGAACCCCTAGATTTGGCGTTAAAAGATCTGGATTTGAATCCTAGTTCTGCTACTTGCTACCTGCATGACTTTACCAAGTTAATAAATCTTTCTGAGCTTCAGTTTCCTCATTTATAAAATGAAGGGATTGGACTAGATGATCTCTAAAGTCCTCTTCAACTCTAAATTTTATTATCTATGATAAGTAAAATAACTTGCCCAAGATGATGAATCAGTGTCAGAGTTTGGATGTAGATCTGTTCAGAGTCCCTGTAGACCCTCAGTTCTGTGCTCATTTCACATACTCCCCCACACAATGTCAAAGTCAACTTAGTGATTCTGGCTATAACAGAAATATGGCACTTAGGGGGAGTCTTCAAACTCAGTATCTACCCACGATGTGAGATCTGACTAGCTATCTCCCGCATCGAAGCAGCTATGCAAATGGATAACTTGGGCAGCAAGATCATAAGCTCTCTTATTCTCAGAACATGAAGACTTGGAAGGGCACAATAAGGTACAGAGAGCTGATAAAACATCTGCCCTCTCATATCTTCATTGTATTTCCTATTGTGGCCACTTTTCTCCATTATTTACTGGTAGCATAATCAATACTGCCAGCAAGGAATTCCTCAGTCTTCCCATAGATTGGCTATATGGGATCCACTCTAAGCCTCAGAGGTCTTCCCCAAACATTTTCTCTCCCTTGTGTTTTTGAGAACATGTTCAATATAACCTCATCCAACATCTGCCATACAACATGGCCCAAACTATTATGATTAAAACTACAGCAAAGAGGCTCCTGGTCTTGATTTCTGTAAGATCTCTCAGTACCTGCTCACAGCCAGCTAGATTTCTCCACCTATTCCTGGGTCTGGCATGTCTCTCTCTCTCCTCCAACCACACCATCTTTTCTCACACTTTCCAACAAGTCCAAACCTTAATGATCAAATGTATAGTCATACCTTAATTCCAGTGTGAACAATTTCCAGGGCCCGGTGTTACACATCTTACCAACTCCCTAACCTGTCTTGTATAGGTACAAGGGATACAAATATACATGTTAGACAGAGTCTTTTTCAAGGAGCTTACAATGTTCATTACTTACAACTAAGTAATGTAATGGCACAAACAAGATTACTCTGATAGCAGGCATTGTACAGAATTATTTTATGCAACTATATACTAGAAAATTTAGTAAAGTTCCAAAGCACTAATTATATAAATATAATCCATAAATCTATGGGGACATAAATGGAGGGGAAGTAGAGCAGACTTACTTTAGTGAAATTAAAAATGGGAAGAGGGGAAAGGTATACAGATATACTAAGCATTCATAACAGAGTGCACAGTCTGGGAAAGTGAGGATGAAGAGAGAGCCTGGAATGAGATACCGTACAGCTATCCAACACAAAGGATCTATCTGTAAAGACTGAGAAAAAGTTAGGGGGAAGAGAATGGGGAGATACAAAGTTACTTGTATCTGACAAACAGGATCCTGTCTCTTGATAAACAAGATCTATGGGAACCCAAGGAAGAGACAGTGACCTTGGATATCTGAAAAAAAAATCCAGATTCTATTTTCTTCAGCATAAAACATGCCAAATAGATTCTTGTTTCTGACACAAGAAATATCTTTATGTATTTTGTAGCCTAGAGCCAGCATACAAGATAGAAAACTATAAAATAAATAGGAAATTGGGTAAGACAGATTATAGTTTAACAACTCTTTTGCTCCTACAGTAAACATAAGATACATACAAAGTAAAACTCAATAATTGGGGGGGTGGGTTAGAAAAGTACTAATTAGGTTAGTCATCAGGAGCCAGGAGTTCCAAAAGTATAGATGAGGATTAATATGACAGATAAAGCATTCATTTGGGCAAGCCATGTAACCCCATTTGCCTCGCAAAAAACCTAAAAAAAAAAAAAAATTAAACAGATAAAGCATTCATGAAGCACATGTTCTGCCTGGTCTTGGGAGTTGGTTTACAAATTCAAGCACTCAAGACAGCCCCTGTCCTCCAGATGTTTACAATCTAACAAAGGAAGTTCACATCAAAGAGGAGCTGGAAAAGGCAGAGAGGACCCTCTCAAGGTAACACAGCGGGAAGATGACTGGGAAGTAACATAGAGGCCTGGGTTCAGTCAAGAGAAAGAGAAGATTCATTGTCAGAGCCTCACACCCTAGAAGGTTCTACAGTCCTATAAGTAGATAGGAAGGTAAGTGGATATAATGGACCAGATGATTCAAAGCTCCTTGAAACCACCCCTCCATACTCTAAACATTTTTGTGTTCTGTATTCCAAGGACCCATTCCACTCTGAAATTCTAATATCCTTTCTGGTTCTGATTTTCTATAATAATAGGTATAATTAAAATATCAGGAACTCACTGATATTCTTTGGCATATATGACTTCAAGGTTGTTGGTTTTTTTAGATTTTTGCAAGGCAAAGGGGGTTAAGTGACTTGCCCAAAGCCACACAGCTAGGTAATTATTAAGTGTCTGAGGCCAGATTTGAACTCAGGTCCTCCTGACTCCCAGGCCTGTGCTCTATCCACTGCACCACCTAGCTGTCCTATGATTTCAAGTTCTAAGAATGACTTAGAAGCAATAAACATGTTGCAGATTTAATTTAAATCCTTTATTCATACATACTCAACGGTTGATTATCATCTTAATGGAAATGGTAATGATAATCCAAAACCAGATATTATTAATTTTTTACCTGACTTGACAAAGCCTTTCCAACTTCTCCCAAAGCAAAATTTTTGCTCCTAATTATACTTTGTTTAGGATTCTATTACTTGGTATTCTTACATAGACTTGTACACTAGAGATCAATCTATATTGCATTGCCAGGAGAGCAGATGAGATTAAAACAGGGCCATAGGCAATTCAGTGAAGTAGAAAAACTACAGTTGACTCTGTTTTCTGTATATAAAGATAAGTTAAAAGGAGGGGAAGGAACTATACCAAAATATTTGTAGTCGTACTTCTTCTAATAGAAAAAATACTAGAAATAAATTACTAATTATAAAAATACCAGAAATAAGCTTATCATTTGGAGGAATGAGTAAACAAATTTTAATACATGAATGTAACAGAATATTACATTATAAGAAATATTGAATATGAAAAATTAAGGGAAGTATAGGAAGACTCATAAAAACTAATGCAAAGTAAAGTAAACAGGACCGGGAAAACAATATACTCAAAAATTACAACAAGGGAAGTGGACATGGAAAGGGAAAAAAGGGGGGTAAAAAAGGAAAGGGAAGGCTATGCAATTATAATAACCAAGCTTATCCTAAAGAAATGAGAAGTGCACAGCCTTCCCTTCTTTGCTAAGATAGGAAATATGAATGTGGAATACTATATATATTATCTAATACTTAATGTGTTGGTTAGTTTTGCTAAACTGCTTTTTTTTATTCTTTGTTACAAGGGATGGCTCTCTAAGACAGGGAGATATAGTTGGGAAATAAAGAAAAGATATCAATACTTCTTTTAAGTGAGAGAGGTTTTAAGTTTTAAGAGACTATATACAAACATCTATAACAGGAGAAAAATCTGACTTGTTAAAAATGCCAGAGCTAGAAGAGATCTTAGAACATGGGATGTCAGAGTTGGAAGGGATCTTAGAGCACAGAATGCTACACTTAAGATGTGCATTAAAATATAACATGTTAAAGTTAAGAAGGCCCTAAAAGGATGTCTAGATCAAACCGCTCATTTTATAAAAAATAAAAAGGTCCAGAAAGAGAAAGGTGACTTGCCTAAGATCACACAGTTAACTAGCATCAGTTGGATGTTTAAGTTGCCTGAAACCGAGATCAAAGTAAGGGGGAAAAAAACATGGAAAATCAATTTAGAAGTATAATTTAAAATGGGAAAAGTAGCAATTAGATGAATACTTCCCCAGGAAAAAGAGTAAGATAAAAGGAAAAATGAGCAAATCTTCCATTCAAAGCCAATTTTAACCATTAATTTATAACAATAAAATAAAACATATCAAGAACTATCAAACTGAAAAAAAATCATCAAGATAAAAAAAAATCAGACAAATTTGTAGTATTAGATTCATTTACAAAAAAATGAGAGAAGGGTGGAACCAAGATGGTTATGTGAAGGCAGGAATTCCTGGAAACTCATTCCCCAACAAACTCCAAAAGCCATCAAATTATGACTCTAGCCAAAATTTAGAGGGGGCAAAATCCATAGAAAGACTGAGTGATACAATTTCCCAGTCAAAGACAACTTAGAAGATCCACAGGAAAGGTTTGTTTCACTGGGATCTGGAGCTGGAAAGAACCACAGCACAACTGCAGCACAGCACAGCCTGGCCAGAGCAAACCAACTCCAGCCTTCCAGGAACAGCCCCATGAGGCACCTAGGTGCCTGTGGGTGCCTAGGTACATGGAAGAGGGTGGTTTCCAGACCTCTTGGCCCAGGGATCACTGGGGACAGTCTGAAGGGCTGATGAGAGAACTCTGCAGCACTAGAGTGAATGCGGAGCAAGTGCTGGCCTCAGAGTAGTCCTGCAATGAGAATTTGCAGCAGGAATCAGGGAAGCCTCTCAGAACTTCCTGAGCTTGCAGACCACAGTCGGTAAGGGGGTCAGGGGAGGTTGCAGAGATCTCTCTGGTTTCCCTGGGGCAGGACTCTGCTGTTTGCCCACACTCAGATCCAAGATGCAGTCTGGGCCCCCACACCACAGTAGCCAAGCAGGGACCCTCCTCCCAGCTCCAAGGCAGAAGGGAGGGCCTGTGGTCATCCACATACCAGAACACAGGCAAGAGAGCAGTCTTGTAAGACCTTGGAGGAATTAAGGTACCAGTGGGGTATTCCAACCCCCCCCCCAAGTCTTAGAAGTGTGGTAAATCAGTCATAGGCTGAGGAAATGAGCAAACAAAAGAAAAAGAAGAATCTGACCATAGAAAATTACTTTGGTTCCATGGAGAATCAAAATACATACTCAGAAGATATCAAAGTTGAAGTTCCTATCCAAAACCTCCAAGAGAAATATAAAATGGGCTCAGGCTATGGATGAGCTCAAAAAAGACATTGAAAAGCAATTAAAGGAGGCAGAGGAAAAATTGGAAGGAAAAATGAGAGCCATGCAGACAAATCATGAGAACCAAGTCAGCAACTTAGTGAAAGAAATGCAAAAAAATACTGAAGAAAATAAAATGTTAAAAATCAACTTAGGTCAAATGAAAAAGGCAACACAAAAGGCAAATGAGGAGAAGAAGAATGCCTTAAAAAGCAGAACTGGCTAGTTGGAAAAGGAGATAAAAAAGTTCTCTGAGGAAAATAACTCCTTCAAATGTAAAATGGAAGTAAAGGAAGCCAATGACTTTGTGAGAAATCAGGAAGAAATAAAACTATTCCAAAAGAACCAAACATTAGAAGATGTTAAATATCTCTTTGGAAAAACAACTGACCTCAAAAACAGATCCAGAAGAGGTAATTTTAAAATTATTGGGCTACCTGAAAATCACAACCAGGAAAAGAGCCTAAACTTCATTTTTCAAGAAATAATATAGCAAAATTGTTCTGAGATCCTAGAAGCAGAGGGTAAAATAGAAATTGAGGGAATTCACCAATCACCTCCTGAAAGAGATCCCAAAAGAAAATACTAAAGGCTGCCAGACACAAATAATTCAACTACTGAGGCTCTATAGTCAGGATTACACAGGATCTAGCAGCATCTACATTAAGGGCTTGTATGGCTTGGAATATGATATTTTGGAAGGCAAAAGATCTTTGTTTACAATCAAGAATCAACTACCCTGCAAAACTGAACATCCTCTTTCAGGGGAAAAGATGGACTTTCAATGAAACAGGGGACTTTCAAACTTTCCTATTGAAATAACCAGAGCTAAACAGAAAGTTTGTTCTCCAAGTACAGGACTCAGGTGAACTATAGTGGGGGTGGATGAGAAGGACTAATTATGAGGAACTTAATGATGATGAACTGTATGTATTCTTGCATGGGAAGAAGATACTGATAACTCATATGAACTTTCTCATTCATAATAACAGAAGGAGGCATATGGAGAGAAAACACAAGAAGGAGCTGAATATAAAGATATAATATAGTAATAAGATGGAGTCAATGGGTGATAACACTGGGAGGAAGGGAAAGGAGAGGAAGAAGGGGCTAAGATATTTCACATTTTGCAATGGAGTGGAACAAGGGAAGGTGAGGGGGAATGAGTGAGCCTTCTTCATTCTCATCATAAATGGCTCAGAGAGGAAATAATATACACATTTAATAGAGTATAGAAATCTATCTCACCCTAGAGAAAAATGAGAGGAAAGGGATGGGATAAAGGCAACGGGGGGAAGGAATGGGGGGGAGTAGGTGATAGAAGAGAGGGAAGATCGTGGGAGAGGGTACTCAGATACAACACACTTCTGAGTGGGGACAGGGTGAAAGAAGAGAGAAAAGAATAAATGAGAGTAGGGAGGAATAGAGTGAAAGGAAATACAGCTAGTAATAGCAACTGTGGGAAAAATAGTGAAGCAACATCTGTGGTGGACTTGTGACAAAGAAGGCAACTCATCCCAGAGACAAAGCCTTTGTAATTTGAACACAGATTGAAATACATTTTTCTTTCTCTCTTACTATTCTTGAGATTTCTCTATCTTTTTTTTTGGGGGGGGAGGTTTATGTTCACTCTCACAACAAGATTATTGTAATACTATAAAATAACTAAACCAAAAATAAGGACAAAAAACACCAAAAATGAGAGAATAAATTTCTAGTAGACAATATGTGATAAAATCTTAACCTGTCTTTAAGATTCATCCTATGAAGTAAAAGGTCATACAGATTAATTCTTTGCAGTAGACAGTAGGTAGAGAATATTTGATCAATGAACAATAAGTCTATTTCTAAATGGAGACCAAAAAATGGGCACCAAAGATTCCAAAGCTTACCAGATATTTACAATATAGGGTCATTAATGTAATTCCTACCTGACTTCATTGGAAGAATACAAGTGAACTGTGAAACTATAACCCTTGAGATTTAATTATTTATCATCCCAGATTGTTGAAGGTAAAGGAATTGTATGTACTCCAGTTTAAACATCAAGGTTATAAGATATGGTAGTCACCCATCAAGGGAATGAGAATAACATGGCCACCCACACATCAGAACTTATTTAGCCTCCTAAATGAACATAAGTGCCTACTACATAAGTGCCTACTACTTAAGGTTGCCTTCAGTCATGGTGTTCTGAGAACCCTCTAGCGAATGGGCTTCTCAGTTGCCTTATACAAGCAAACTTTATGACAAGGAAGAATAATGTAAAAAGTCCTGGGCTGTAATCACAATCTCAGAGCCAGAAAAAGACCTTAGAAGCCATTAAAGCTAACCCAGGTCTGAGCAAGAATTTCCTCCACAGTATGTCCAAAAAATGGTATTCTAGTCTTATTTGAAGATATCCAGAGAAGATGAATCAATCCCATCATGTCCTAAAACAGCTCCAGTCCATTTCTAGATTTTTCTCACTGTTAGCACATTTCATTTGTTGGGAAGTTTCTTTGTAACTTCCACTCATTAGTCCCAATTGTCTTCTAAGGCAAAACAGAATAAAGTCAAACCTTTTTTGCAGAATAACCATTCAAATACTTGAAGCCATCTATCAGAAGATCCTCTTCTCTGGACTAAACATTTAGTTGTTTGTTTTTTTTTCAACATACATTGTTTTGTCAACCATTCCTCATATGGCACAATCTCAAGGATCTTCAAAAATCCTATCTGCCCTTCTCAGGACCTTACTTGTTTATCAATACCTTTTTCAAAGGTGCCATCTAGAACTAAACACCATATTCCAGATGTAGTCTGACGAAGGTAGAACCAGAACTATCACTTACCTAGTCTTCAAGATTAGGTTGGTCTTGAGAAAGACTAAGGTAAATTTGGAACGAATTGAAAGTGGGTGGGTTAACTTTCCTTACTATCATAACAGACTATTCACTCACATTGAAACTGAGTGCCACTAAAACCCTTAAATCTTTATCAGATCAACTACTTTCTAAACATGACAGTCCCCCATTTAGTACTTATGAAGTCAATTTTTTAATACAATTGTAAGACTGTACATTTATCCCTATTATATTTTATCTTATTAACTCTCAGCCCAATGTTCTAGCTTATTAGGATAATTAAGGAACTTTACCCTTTCATCTAGTATGTAAGCAATCCTTCCTTGTTTTGCACAAATTTGATAAATCTTAAGGCTCTACAAGAGTAGTTAGGTGGTACAGTGGATAGAGTACTGGGTTCAGAGTCAGAAAGATTCATCTTCATGAATTCAAATCCAGCCTCGGAAACTTACTAGCTCTTTACCTCAGTGCCTCATCTATAAAATGAGTCGAAGGAAATGGCAAACTACCCTAGTATCTTTGCCAAGAAAACCTTAAAAGGGGTCACAAAGAGCTACACACAACTGAAAAAAAGTAACACAATAACAATAAAAATGGCTCTACTCACCAATCCCATGGCAGATATTCCACAAGAAAATACCCCTTCCTGGTCACCATTCCCCAAATCTTTTGTTTTCCCTTGTTAGAATATAAGTTCCTTGGGGGCAAGGGTTGTGTTCCTTCTTTTTTGTCTCACCAGCAATCAGCACAGAGCCTCCTACATAGTAAGCACTTATTAAGTGCTTTTTTTCCTTTCATTCATTCATCTATTTAATATTTAACAGCACAAATCTTTGAGTCATTCCATTTAATAGTATCTCTTCCAAACTGATATTGAACCATTGATGATTGTTCTGTGGATCTGACTATTCAACAAATTCCAAATTCACTTAATGTACTACCATCTAGCCCAAATATTTCCATCTTACCCACAAAAGTGGCATAAGATTTTATCAAGAGCTTTTTCAAATCTAAGTAATCTATAATTATAGCATTGCCTTGGTCCACAGAGTTGAGTAACTATATTGACCAAGGAAACAAACTCTCATGACCTGCTCTGAATAAAATATTACACTGGCTCTCTGTGAGCACCATGTCTTTTTCACAATGGTCACAATTAATACATTCTAGCATTTTTGCCAAGAATCAAAGTTAAATTCTCTGTCCTATAATTTTCAGACTGTATTCTCTTGCTTCTAAAGGAAAAATATGGACATTTGCCCATCTTTAACCCTAAAATGCTCTCAGTTCTCTAGGAGACCACTGACAGTGGCAAATGATGACATGTGACAGTTTTTTCAATATTTGAAGCTATAATTCTTCTGTGCCAGGTGACCTGAACTCAACACAAAAAGCAGGATGCCTTCTTACTACCTACTCCCTTATATACCGATAGGATCAATTCATCAACAATTTTTGTTCTGTCTTTTCAATCCAATTATCAGAATCAAGAGACTCAAAGTTGAAAGAAACTTTAAACACTTTTATTCTAAAAATGAAGAAAATGAAGTACAGAGAGCGTAAGTTTCACCAGGGTCATCACAGCTAGGCAGGATTCAAACTGAACTCTTCCTGACTCCCAACCGAGTGATGCAACATGGCACCATTTACATGATTTTCCTTAGTAAAGAAAACAGAGAAAGAGATCAATAGCTTTACCTTCCTGGTGTGGTCAGTGTTCATCCCACTGACCTAAAACAGTAGTCTTTTTTAAAAATCTTTTTTGTTCTTAACTTTCCCAGACGACTTTAGCTCATTCTGAACTTTTTAAAAATTTTATTTATTTAAGGCAATGGGGTTACGTGACTTGCCCAAGGTCACACAGATAGGCAATTATTAAGGGTCTGAGACTGGATTTGAACTCAGGTCCTCCTTACTCCAGGGCCGGTGCTCTATCCACTGCATCACCAAGCTGTCCCTCATTCTGAACTTTAATACTTTTTATATTAATTCTTAAAGAACTCTCTCTCATTTTCACACCCATCCCCTTTTATGTATTCTTTCTTCCATCTTGTGGACATTTTCTTTTGGTTTGTTTTTTTTTTGCAAGGCAATGGGGTTAAATGACTTGCCCAAGGCCTCACAGCTAGGTAATTATTAAGTGTCTGAGGCTGGACATGAACTCAGGTACTCCTGATTCCAGGGCTGGTGCTCTATCCATTGCACCACTTAGCCACCCCTACATCTTTTTTAAAAATTCAGTTGGTTAGTGAAATTTCTGTGCTCCCATTCTATCCTCTTAGTCCTATGTTCCTTCTCACTGGAATGATTTCTCTTTGTATCTTCAAAATTTCAACCCTAATACTTTCTAAAGTTTACTGCCAAGTAAAGATCATCCTACCTATCCTTTCTATGAACCATCTGAAATTTGATCCCCTCAAATCTAGGATGCATGTTGGGTTTTTCCTTCCTTCTCTTATCACAACTTATACAATAGATTGGTCATTTCCTCCTCTCATTTCCACTCCCAACGACCAGGTCTCCCCTGTCACTGAGAATCAAATCCAGAAAATAATTTCCCCTTATTGTTTCCTCTGCCTTTTGGAGTATAAACATCATTTGATGGAGTCAAGAAATTATTAGCTGCTCTGTGTTTACAGAAGGAAAGAGAATAGGATGTGGTGAGGCTGGGGGGGACTGAGTGAGAGACAGACAGACAAGAAAGAGAGAGAGACAAAGAAACAAAGAGATAAAGAAAGACAAAGACAAAGAGACAGACACTCAGAAAGAGAGAGAACTCAGCAAATATCTCAATAATTGAAGTCCCCCCATTATTATGCTCTTGTATGATTTGTTTCTCACACTTCACCCATTTTTTCTTTCTAGGTGGACTGATATACTCTGACAACAGTATCATGTTATAATGTCATATGCCACTGAAGTTTACCAAACACTCTCTTCACAACTATGCCATCATTTATCTAAGACTCAGAGAAGTTATATCATCTGCCCAATAACATGCGTCAGAGTAAGGATTCAAACCAGGTCTCCTGATACCAAATTCTACTATATTTTCCTCTCTGGTGCAATGGTTTCAGAACAATTACAACTGTATATATTTTGCAATTTGCCAAGAGTCTTATTTCCCAAGTTCAACAGTTGAGTATTTCTCACATGGTACAGGAGGAAGGTTCCTAGAAATTGACACACACCAAGTAGCCTATCTCTTCTAAAAGTGAAAAATGCTCTTTTTCCCTAAGTATGAAGTAACACAGGAGAGTCTCTTTGAACTATATAAACAGAGAAGTAGGAGTCAAGTGGGAATAATGGGTCATCTTCATACTCTTACAAGGAAAAAAACTAACAACAAGTAACAGTCATATTCTGTGTGGTAAGTTAAGTATTGGAGTTTCACTTTTACAATAAAAGGTTACTCAACCACAAAGATATTCAGTACTCATTGAGTTAAGTAGTTGAAAACTAAAAAATACCAGATCACACGCACTATCTCCTCTCTCATGGAGAATGAGAAGTGTCAAAGGACAGAGATGATCTAAACTGGCTTACATATAAAATTTATGCTCACAAAGTACCAGAGGGAAATACATTTCCCTAAGGTCCCATGGAATCCAAAAACAGGCCAACAATTTATAAAAGATAAATTAAATAGCATATGAAAAACTCACTCTAGGCATTAAAAATGAACTTAGCATAAACCTATAGAACATAAAGTGCTGGAAGCACTCTAAATAGGTCATCTATTCTTGTTTTATAAATAAGGAAACTAATATCCAGAGAATGGGAGTCATTTGCTCAAGATGACACAAGATGCAATAGAGTTTGGGCTCCTGACTCACTACCAAGTTACTATTCTTTAAAGAAAAACCAGTGTCATCTCAGTCAGAATTACAAAGTTTTAGCAGGAAAGAAAAGGTCTACAGAACATCTCTTCTGGTTAAAGACCATTCAGGCATTGATCCACCCCCCCCAAAAAAAACAAAACCCAACCCAATTATACAAAAAAAAAGAGTGAGCATAAACCAGGACTAAACTCCTTGCCATTCTAAATACTTCCTTCAAAAACTCAGTTTATCGTAACCAACTTAAGCTATGAATTATCTCCCATTTAAAAAAAGGCTTTGTAATTCTAAAGTATATAAAAGTAAGATCTTTCCTCACCTTAATTGGCGCTTAAAGAGGAACGTCTATAGGGAATCATTTATCATTATATACCTAAATCTGTGTCACCACTTCAGATTTTAAAAAAATCATTTAATTACTTTTCTATGTACCAAGAATTTTCCCAGGGACATGATTTTTAGTTATCATATATATATATATATATATATATATATATATATATATATATATATATATATATATAAAAACCAGAAGAATGAATTATCTGGATTTTCTGGTAACTAACTAGAACAAGGCATATTACAAGACAAATTTAATTTTGATTTTGAGGAAAAGAAATATCATATTATATTTTAAGAAACAAAGAGGAGAGAGGGTAGGAATTGAAACCTTGTAATTCCAAAAATCAATTCCATGGAATATAGGCACATTCTACTTTGTTGGACACTGTTCATGAACTGGTAAGAATAAATCTGGACAAGTATTAGCTTACAATGGAAACTAAACAAATGCTGTAACTGAGGAAGAGCTAAATACTATTGTGCTGTAAAAAATTATGAAATAGTTCTAGAGAAACCTGGGAATACCTGTATGAATTAAGAGTGAAAAGAGAAGAATCATAAAAATTTATTCAACAACAATTTCTGATTATACAATGACTCACCAGGATTCCAAAGGACTAATAATGAATGATGTATGTTACCTACCTCTAAGAGAAATGATGAATTCAGGGTATAGAATGAGAAATATGTAACTTAGACATGATCAATGTGGGAGTTTATTTTGCTTGACTATACATATTTGTTACAAGGGTTTTGTTTTCCTTTTTTTTCCCCAAAAAACACTTCTCTCCTCTGAAAATACTACCATTCTGGGGCAAGTCTCTTCACCTCATTCCTAGACTACTGAAAATTGCCTGAGGGTGTGTCTGTCTACCTTCTCTCCCCACTCCAATCCATCTTCCTTTTAACTACAAGTGATTTTTCTTTAGTTCTGACCAAGTCACACACCATACCCTCCACTCTAAAGAATTCTTAGTGGCTTTTTATCACCTCTAGGATCAAATACAAAGTCCTTCGTTACCTAGACCTTTTTTTTTTAAAGGTTTTTGCAAGGCAAATGGAATTAAATGGCTTGCCCAGGGTCACACTGCTAGGCAATTATTAAGTGACTGAGGCTGGACTTGAACTCAGGTATTTCTGACTCCAGGGCCAGTGCTGTATCCACTGCACCACCTAGTCGCCCCTCTTTCCTTTCTTTTTACATCTTATACCCTTCCACATAGTCTTGACAGGGATCTTGGAGCTGTTCCCATACAACTCACTCCATCTCTAAGCTCAGGGCGATTTCTCTGGCTTTTTCCATACCTGAAATGCTCTCTCCTGAATTTGACCACTAGTATCCCTGACATCTTTCAATCACTAATTAAAATCCTATCTTTTACAGGAAGTCTTTCCCCAACTTCTTAATTCTAGTGTCTTCCCTTTGTTAAGTACTTTCTGTTTATTCTGTATAGAGTCTGTTTGTACATATTTGTACATGTTTATTTGCTTGTTGTCTTCCCCTATCAGATAGTGAGCTCCATGCAGGCAGGAACCATCTTCTGCCTTTTTTTTTGTACAGGCTTAGCACAGAGCCTGGGACTTAGGAAGCACTTAATAAATGTTTACTAACTGATTGACAAAGAAGGAGGGAGGGGGAAGGGTACATTTTTATTCATTGAAAAATATTAAATTAAAAATAATAGCTTACATTTGAAAACCTTTTCAGTCACTCGAAAATCTTTCAGTCCTCAGTCTGACACAGAACTATCAATTTCAGAATCAAAAGGATCTCAGAGATCATCTTGTTCAAAACCCTTAATTAAATAGAGAAGAAAGCAGAGTTCCAGAGGGAGAACATTGTATCCCCCAAGTCACACAGGAAAAAACAAGAATAGGAATTTGAATTCAGATTCTCTGACTTTCAACCCAGTGTTATTTTCCATTTCATTTTACCATCTTCCTCCTTGATGTTTCTTCACATATAGTTTATATGCAAAATATTCAATGATAAGAATGATGATGTTGACTGGCAAAAAAATATGACTGAGTGTATGAGTGAGGCAAAGTATTTCTGGAAATGCCAATACAGTTTTGTTGGAGTCACATTAATGTACATTCTGACAGATAAGCTTCAAAGCATGTTCTAGACTCACCGTATGTTTTCTACTGTGACACAAGGCTGAAAGCAGGCTTGGCAGAAGACATTCCATTTATACTGTATGATGATGATGATGATGTTTATCCTTCATTCTCAAAGAAGACCTTAACATCAGGGAGGTGATGTCATGACAAGAACATGAACAGAATTTGAATGAGGGGAATGTTGTGCTAAGTCAACAGCCTTACTTTCTCCTTCATAGCCATCTGGGTCCAGTGGTCAGATATGAATCAATATGATTGGAGATAGCCTTAGATGCAAGGCAACCAGGGTTTAAGTGACTTGTCCAAAGTCCACACAGATAATAAGTGTCAAGTGTCTGAGGCTACATCCAAACTCCTGTCCTCTTGACTCCAAGGCCAGTGGCTCTATCCACTAAGTCACCTACTCAATTGATTTATACTGTATATATATATATATATATATATATATATATATATATATATATATATATATATATATATATCTTCTTTGTACATAGTTAGAGGCATGATGTGAGCTTGCAAGCAGGGATTACACTTCTTCCTTTCTTTGTATCTCAAGTCTATAGCACATAGTAAGAGCTTAATAAATGTTTGTTAATGGACTGATTCTCTAGAACAAGGTACTATACCAAAAAAAAAAAAAACTGAAAATGCTATGGAAGATCAAGAGTAAAGGAGAGAGGGAGGGGCAGAATTTGGAATTAAAAAATTGTTTTTTACATGTAATCGAGCAAAGAAAAAAATCAAAAACTCTCACTTGATCTTAGCCAAAAGGCCGAGAAGCGATAGAAACTCCCAAAAATAAATAAAAAACACATTTTATTATGAATTTACCAAACACTAAATAAAATGAACACTTCCAAATACACATTAGAACATAAAAATGACCACATAACAGTGAATTTTTGTTCTGTACAATTTGCTATTCTTTATGAAATGATAAATGTGACCTGAAACTTTCAAAAAAAAAATCAAATGCTAAACTACGTTTTATCAGTAAGAAAGGCAATAGGAATTCAAGAGTGGGAGATCAATGAAGGTTAAAATAGTCAGGAAAGGTCTCTGGAAGGTCAAAGATATTATGGCCTAATGGAAAGAGCACCGAATTTGGATTCAGAATACTTGAGTTTAAATTCTGATTCTTCCACTTACTAATGATGTAACCTTGGACCATGGGGGAAGGGGAGGGAAGGCAGGGTGTCAACTTCTTCACCTATAAAAAGAGGTTGAACCAAATTATTTTTAAAGTCTACTTCCAGTTCTATATGCCATGAACTACCTGCCTTTCTGGAGTCACTAGAAAATATCCAATGTGATATTTCACTCTCCTTTCCAAAGCTGCTCTCTTTCCTAGAGGTATCAGACAGACATAGCCCCAAGAGGCCCAGAATTCTCTCTAGTACTGCCAGAACCAGATTAAAATGTAATTTGGAAATATTTATCAAAATTGATAAAAAAAAATAGTAAAATTTAGGCAAAATTACATTTTAAAACTAAGTTAATATGTGGCCATCCTTTCAAAAATAGTTGGGCCCAGTTTCTATCTGAGTTGACCCCACTGCTCTCCCCTCTGCATGCCCAGCTTCCAGCTCCATGTATTCAGAGGTCAACCACCAGGCCTATAATTCTAGAACTTGCCCATCTACACCTTTCAGAATCTTCCTTCAAAGTTCAGGTTAAATGCAAAGAAGTATTTCCCACAGGTTATGGCTCCCTCATTAAATTTTCCTAGAGTACTTTGGATCTCTTTTTCCCCTACCTCCCACCACATTCTTGCTTCAATTATAGTGGTATATATATTATGTATTCTTCACCTCATCCCCCAGAATTTATGCTCCTTGAAGGCAGAACTCTAGCTCTTTAATCTTTGAATCCTTAGGGCCTTAAAAAAGTGTTTCGTACATGGGAAGAAGCACTTAAAAAAAAAAAGAACTGAACCTTGAAGAAGGGGTAGGATTTAGATAGAGAATAAAAAAAACAGTAAGGAGAACACCGTGAACAAAATAACACAGGTGGGTAAGAGAAAAATCAACGTAAGATTGGCATGTGTATAGAAACAATTGCTATTCAAAGAAACCAATTCAAAAGCAAATAGAGGGAGGGGGAGGAGGAGGAGGAGGAGGAGGAGGAGGAGGAGAAGAGAGAGAGAGAGAGAGAGAGAGAGAGAGAGAGAGTGTTTTGGGGGAGGGGGGTAAAGGGAGAAGATGAGTATAGGAAGACAGGAAGTTATTTAATAAAAGCAGCAGAAGGAAATTAAACAGCACTAAAGCCCTGAAGGATTAAGCTGCAATGGAGCAAGGGAATGGACAGAAACCCTGTGGGTCTTAGAAACAACCCACACAAAAATTCTATAGGTTTAAAAATAGATGATAAACCATCTCCAAAGAAAACAAACTTAAAGGGCTTCTAAAGAACATTAGTTGAAATTTCATCACTCTAAAGTATTCTCTAAAGACTAATGGAGAGAAGTGGAACCCCTCTCTTCTGAGCATTAAGGTCAAGATCTCTACATAATAAGTTACCCCACTTGGCAGGCCTTGAAAGTTTGGTTGACCCCAAGCTCACTTCTATACTAGAGAACATTGAGGAAATCCTGTTATTTTGCTCCAGAAGCATCTGATGGCTTCAGTGGCTGATCTAGTGTCACCAATCAAGGTTCATATTAAAAAGAAGTCCAAATACCATCCAAAAATACAGCCTGCTTTCCAAAAGGTCTCTTACATTTTTGCAGCAAAAGGAAAGAAACAGCATTCAGATTTCTCACCAAAATACTTGATTCTTACAGATTTTCAAAGAAAAAAAAAATCAAAAAAGTGGGAAAAATACAGGAGTTGTCATCAGGAAACCTGAGTTTGACTCCAGCCTCTGACACTGACCAGATGAGTGACAAGAAGGCCCTGGTCAGCTCTCTCTGAGCTTCCGTTCTCCCTCTAACACAGGATATCACATCTACTCCCTTCCTTACAAGATTATTCTAAAGACAGCAGCACTCTATAAAAGTAAAAGCATTATAAATACTTATGTGTATATATATATATATACATATAAAAATGGGAGTATTTATGTATTTATTCTCAATACTCTGAAACAGGAAACCTTATGTGCTAGAGAAGGAACTCCTCTATTCCTTAGGGTGAGAGCAGAGGACAGAAACAGATTCAGAAGACAGTAGTTTCCTGGCATTGGTTGGTTTGTGTCAAATATTTATGGTTGTCTAAATTTCCCTTTTGTCCTTTTATAAATAGCTAGGTAACATATTTAAGACTTCCTCATGATCCCTATGAACCTTTCCAAGTCCACACATATGACAATGACAACTCAGAAGGGAAATTTTTTTTTTTCCATAGGCCCTTGATTATAGATAGCTACACAGCTAGCATTTACACAGGCTTTAAGATTTGCAAAGCACATCACAAATATCAACTCACTGTATCCTTATGACAACTCTGAGAGATGACTGCTATTATTATCCCCATTTTACAGATGAGGAAACTAATGACTTGCCCAGGATCACACAGGTAATAAATGACTTGAATTTGAATTTGAAGCTTCCTGACTTCAGGCCCTGAACTCTATCTATTCTACCAACTACCTGCTTCTACATATAGAAGAAGAATTTTTCACATCTCTCAGACTGGCCAATTTGACCAGAAAGGACAATGATCAATGCTGGAAGAGATGTGGAAAATCTGGGATATTAATGCATTGTTGGGGGGCTGTGAACTGATCTAACCTTTCTGAAGAGCAATTTGGAATTACATCCATAGGACAATGAAAATGTGCCTTCCCTTTGATCCAACAATACTACTACTAGATCTGTAGAGAACATGAAAAAGGGTAAAAATCCCACATGTACAAAAATATTCATAGCAGCTCTGTTTGTAGTAGCAAAAAATTGGAAATCGAGGGGATGTCCATTAGTTGGGGAATGGCTGAACAAACTGTGATATATGTAAGTGATGGAACACTATTGTTCTATTAGAAATCAGTAGGGATGGGATTGCAGAAATCCTGGAAAAACTTGCATGAAGTGATGCTGAGTGAGATGAGCAGAACCAGAAAAACATTGTACACCCTAACAGCAACATGGGGGTGATAATCAACCTTGATGAACTTGCTTATTCTGTCAGTGCAATAATCAGGAACAATTTTAGGGAATCTGAGATGGAACTGTGGAGTTTAATCAAAGACCAAAGATTATTATCTTCAATTTAAAAAAAAAAAGTAATTTTATGTATTACATAATTTTGCTATCTCTAATATTTCCTTTCTTCTTTAAGGATATGGTTTTTTCTCTCAACACATTCAATTTTGATATATGCATATCATGGAAACAAATGTAAAGACTATCAGACTGCCTTCTGTTGGGGGAGAGGGAAGGAAGAGGGAAGGGAGGGAGGGGGGAAAATTTTAAAATTCAAAACTTTGCCAAAAAGATGGTTGGTAGAAACTATTGTATATAAATTGGAAAACAAATAAAATGTTTATATTAAAAAAAAGAAAAAGAATTCTTCAATCCTGAAAAATTATACCCAAGAAGTGAAAAAGCACATATCTCTAAGGAATCAAAGAGAATACACTCCAAGTAGGCCAATTGAGATATACTGAAAAGTCTCCAGACTTGAATCCTAGTTTTGCTAATCTGACTTTGGGCAAGTCCTCTCTGTGGTCTGGTTTCTTCAGCTCTAAAATAGGTATAATAATATCTGAACTACCAATCCCTCACAGGGCTGATGTGAGGCTCAAATGAAATAATGACAATGAAGTACAAAACATTTTATAACCTGGAAAGTGCTACATCAACTGTTATTACTCAAATGATTCCATAATTTCATTAATATAGGTATTTCTCTCAAGTATGCTGACTGTAATCCATATGTTTCTGCCAATTCTATACCTCTTACCATAAGTTTGCTATGACAAGGTCCTTCTCCATTTCTCCTGACACTCAGGAACAGCACTGGGACACAAGGTTATCACTCCCTCTTGACATAATCATAGAGTTCTTTAATGAACATTTTGCTCCAGAAATAGAGTCACAAGGGGCGACTAGATGGCACAGTGGATAAAGCACCGGCTCTGGAGTCAGGAGTACCTGAGTTCAATCCAGCCTTAGACACTTAATAATTACCTAGCTGTGTGGCCTTGGGCAAGCCACTTAACCCCATTTGCCTTGCAAAAACCTAAAAAAAAAAAATAGTCACAACACAGAAGCCCCTTAATAAGGAACTTGCCAGACATGATGAGGTCCTTCAAGTGATCCTGTTTGTAGATGACAACAGCATAGGCTGCATTGCATTCTGGAACATTTCAGAGCCTCCTGGAGGAGACACATTATCACTCAAGAATCAGGCCTAGAAAAACCAAGTCAATGAAGAATATCTATTGTCCAGATAATATGTAGTTAGATAAGACAATTTACCAAGCTTGTCCATCAGTATACATACATGTATATATGACAAGAACTAAAAAGAGGCCATGAGTAGACCACATTGGGCATAAATTTGAACAGAAGAAGTAGATTGGGCTGGACTGACTTTGAAAAATTCAAATTTCTTTTAATGATCCAAACCTTCTAAAGCAAAGGCTCAACTTTTTAAATGTCTAGTGGTCTTGTACCACTACAATTTTTTAATGAATGGAAATTAGTATCCCCTAGAGAGAATAAAAAAAGACTATGGTGATTATGAGCACACTCTAACATATTACAGCAATTATTATTACTAATATTTATGTACTGTGTATAAGATATTTTTTGTTAATAATAGAGCTAGTGGCAATATGGCATAGTGAATAGAGGGTTGTCCTCAGAGCCAGGAATCCCTGGGTTCAAGTCACAATTCTGATACATTCTGGCTGAGTAATGCAAGACAAAAGTCATTTAACTTGCAAAGGTGACAAATTGCATTGGTAAGGTGGTTCTCTCACCAGGGATTTCTCTAGATCAGGGAAATCACAGATCCAGTCAATAAGGTTATTAGAACACAGACTTTGGAACTCAAAAAGTAACAACATATGGTAACAGCTAGAAGGAACAGCAATGATCTCAATCAAGTCCTTCCTTTGGCAGATGAGAAAACTGATGTGCAGAGTGCCTCATACAAGTTAGTGTCAGGGTCAGAAATGAAGCCCCCAGCTCCTGCTTTCTAGGCCAGTATTCTTCCCTCTCAAACAGCACCCAAACTCATAGACATCTGCTTTGGTTTCCCTAACCATCTTTGGCCTGTTTTTGTCTCCATTCAGTTGGTTGCTAACCCCAGGGACATAAGCTGACAAGATTTTTTTTTTATAAAAATAAAAAATACCCAACCCATACACAAAGCCCCACCCTTCCCCATTTCCTCCTATCTCTGGGAACTGCAGGCCAGAGAAAAATCAAGTTTAAAAACTCTTACAGATTTCATAAGCTAAGTAAGGAACATTTTTTACACCTCAATTCCTCCATTCCATTTCTCTCTTCTTGCCACAAATATTTAAAAATCAGCCAACATTAGGAGCTAATGGCCTGTCAGTTCTCAATGTAAAGAAAAAGGTGTTTTCAAGTTCAACAAGTGTTGAAAAAGAAAACTGTCTTCAGCCAACAAGCGAAGGAAAGGAAACATTCATTTTCATTTAAACAGTCACAATATTCAACTCTTGAGCAGGGAACAACTTGCCTGCCAAGTTAAGGCTGAAAAAAAACCCCATCAACACACACACACACACACACACACACTCACTCACTCACTCATGGACAATTTATTAACCCCTGTACAACAAGAAGGCTACGGTAGAAAAAGTTCAAAAACTAAACAATCTTAGTAGCAGTTTCTGCAAAATTAAATCTTTTTGCCTTTTGTTTTCTGGTTACTAGTGCTTAAGGGAACAAATACTCCAAACCATACTAAATCTGAATAAACTTCTATCATCCCCAGTGGACCCAGTTCTGCCAAAATAAAACTATAAACTATTCCATCTTAACCAAGTTCTGTTTTACAGAAATCTTTGCCCTGATCTTTCCTCCCCATCATAGAATCACAGAGACAGAAGGGACCGTTAGTGGCTATCTACTTCAACTCCTACCTAAACAGGAATTTCCTCTGTAACAAAGCTGACAAGAAGTCAGTCAGTCTCTGCTTGAAGAGTTCTAGTAAAGAGGTAGCCAATCTCCCAAGACAGTTCATTTTATATCTCTATTTGTTAGGAACTATCTTCACATCAAGTCTCAATCTATTTCTCCTCAAATGATCCATTTGTGCCATTTGGCACCAAGTCTTCTATAGGACAGCCCTTCAGAGAAAAGAGCAATCATATTCCCCACCACTGTGTCAAGTTCATCATTCTGGTCATCCTCTAGCTTATCAATGTTCTTACTAAAATTTGGGTCCAGGGCTGAACACAGTACTTCAGATGTATGACTAGGGGAGGTGACAGAGCTGTCATCTGTCACTGTGTTCCTGAAACTGTCAAACAATGCCTTCTTGGATTATGACCGTGGCAGCTTTGGCTATCACTGCCTAGGCAGCTGCCTTGTATTTAGGCCACTTGCAGTCCACTAAAAACCCTAGATCTTCTTCACACAAACTCCTTATTAGTCATATCTTCTATTATCTTATATGTGTAAAGTTGATAGTTTAGGCCCTCATCTCAGACTTATCCATCATGTCCCTATTAATTTCACACTATTATTTTTGGCCTAGGGGGCTATCCTGCCAAGATCTTAACCGATCCTGCCAGAATTAGTAGTCTTAGCTCTACAGTGACAGCCAAGAGGCATAGTGGAGAGAGGGGCCTATGTTCAAATTTGGCCTTATACCTAGGCTCTTTACCTATGTGGGCTCCAGTTTCCTTAGAGAACCTTTTTTCCCCAGGGTTGTTGGGATAATTAAATAAGTTACTGTTTGTAAAGCACTCTGCACAGTGCCTGGAACATCTTAAGTTAGTACTTCATGAACACTTGTTTCCTTCCTTCCTTGTCTATGTCCCAGTTTTGCATCTCCTGCCAATTTGATTATAGATATCCATCTGTATTTTATTCAAGTTGCTGATTAAAACAAAACACAGATCCTAGAGCATTCCAAGAGGGACACCTCTTTAGTCAAACCCACCTAATTGCCCAGCTGTCTTGCCCACATCCCTTGATTATACCCAACAAGAAGAGCAGAAAGTGGGGGGAAACAGCGTCTCTCCTGCCTCTAGTGGAATCAGAAACCTTTCAGTGACCATTCAGACCTGGACCCAAATTTTAGTAAGGACATTGATAAGCTAGAGGGTGACCAGAATGGTGAATTTGAGACAATGGTGGGGAATATGAAGGCCATAAGTACTCAGCTATAAATGATTTTCTTTCCCTTGGAAAGTTCTGACAAGTTTCTTCTCCATCCCCCTTAGCAGATCTGACAAAAAAAAAAAATCATTGGCTGAATGGTAGAATGGATTTCACCATCCATTCATTTACAAGGCAATTACAAATTTGAACACTTTCTCCTTAGATTGTCCTTCCTCCCCTAGGATGATATTGAAATAGGAAAGAGCATGCAGGCTTACTCACTATAACTTTGAGACCAAACATTTGGTAATAATGGCATTGACATTGTAAATGAACTCCATTGGAGTGCTGGCAAAACCTCAACACAACCTCACTGCCCTTGCAAACAAGATGGGTATGGACTAGCCGGAGCCCTGACATTACTAACACCCCTAAGGATTCACCTGTTTGCTATCCCCTTTACAGTACTGTTTCTAGGGATCTCCTCCCTATAATAATAAACTCAATCATTAAATAGGCCTGAACAAAACCCCAAATTTTAGTACTGGTACTCAAAGTTCCCCATGCCAGTCTTTTTTTCCTAACCTTGCAAAAGCAAAACAGCAAAAGAAAAATATACTAATATAGTATGATGAATTGTGACAGCTGGGAGATCCCTTAGAAACCATTTAGTATGGTGTTCACATATTAAAGATGGATACAATGAGGCCTGGAGAGAGAAGGTGACTTGCTCACAGTCATATAGATGGCAAGTAGCAAAGTTTCAATCCTAGGTCTTCCAACTCAAAAGAAATGTTCCTTATTACTTCATTACTTAATTGTTTATCCCACTAGCTCTATAGAGTGCCAGACCTAAAGTCAGGAAAATTCATCTTCCTAAGTTTAAATCTGACTTCACATACTAGCTATGTGACCCTGGGCAAGTCACTGTACCTTGTTTGCCTCAGCTATAAAAATGAGCTGGAGAAAGAAATGGCAAACCACTCCTAGATCTATGCCATGACACCCCAAAGAGGGTCACAAAGAATCAGACACGAATGAAAATAACACAATAACAGGTCAAAGATTTTGTGAAACTACTGTCTTTTAAAATTTACCCCCTGACAACTTTGTTCAAATGTCTGGCATGAGGGATGCCTGATATTTTTGTTGAAAAGAGGAGCCTACTTTTGATTAGTTGTTGCCTCAGTCACCCACAACATCTAGGCCTCAATCCAGCCATGATTCACTTCCATCCCCAGGCATCTCCCTATCAACCAACATGTCCTTCTCCAAGCTCTGGAGAATATAACCCTTTCATGTTCCCCCTCCCCTACATTCTAGTTCAGAAACTATAATCAAATTGTTTCTGTCACTGCTCCCTGGAAAGGTTATTTCAACCTACTCCCCAGTGGCTCTACTAGGGGCAGTTATGAGGCACTGTGGCTAGTGCTGGGTCTAGAATCAACAAGACCCCAGTTCAAATCCAGCCTCAGACACTCACTAGCTGTGTGACCCTGGGCAAGACACTTATTTGCTGCTGCCTCAACTTCCTCAACTATAAAATGAGTATAATAATCGCATCTACCTCCCAGGGTTGTTGTGAGGATCTAATGAACTATCTATAGAGTCTTATCAAAATATCTGGTAGGTAGTAGTTGCTATATAAATATGTATTCCCTTCCCTTCACCCTACTAACCATCCCTGTAACTCTCCAAACCAAACTATTCCTCCCTGGCTACCATCATTGTGTCCCTTATTTAGACAGCCCCTGATTTCAAGCTTCTAGGATTAATGGGCCACATATCAAGGGTTTACTATATTTATTTTCAATTCCTTCCCTCAGGAGATATGTCTAATTTCCCCTTCAGTTCCAGACTCTTTATATTGAATTTGTATATATTTTGCACTAACTTGTGCATATGTGACTTCCCTTCAATAGATTATAAGCTCACTGGAAGCAAGAATTGTCTAATGAGCATGGTATGGGGTACTTAATAAATGCTTGAATAAATGAACTATCAGAGAAGGAAGAGTGTCCTGAGGACAGACAAGCAAAGAGCTCTAGCATCCATAGCAGTCAACTGGGTTATTGGGCTTTGAGCAATGGCCCCTACATTAATTCAATCATTTTCAGTCATGTCCAATGCTTCATGACTCCCATCTGGGGTTTTCTTGGCAAAGATACTGGTTTCTGGACTGGACTGCCCTTTCCTTCTCTAGCTCATTTTATGGATGAGGAAACTAAGGCAAACAGAGTTAAGTGACTTGCTCAGGGTCAAACAACTAGTAAGAGTCTGAGGCTCAGGAAGAGAAGTCTTCTTGACTTCAGGCCTGGCTTTTTCCACAGCACTGACCCTGTGCTAGAGATAGACTACCATCTCTTAAGAAGTCAGAAGACTGAAGCTGTCTCAGTGATAAACAAAGCCATGATGGCCTTGTAGTCATCACCCCAGGACAACCAAGATGATAGTCTGAATTTTGCCACGTACAGCTGATGATTTTGCAACCTTTAGGAAATCAGTGAAGGAAAGTGGTAAACCTGGGACCTCTCTACCATGCTTGGCTATTGTACCAGATCACCTAATATCTTGGCCTCATCTGACCCAGAACACTCTTTACTGAAATGTTATTCCCATTTTCATTTGCCAGCACTCACCTCCTTCTTTAATTTCTCATGACATTTTGTACATCAAATTAAGGAGTTTCATAAGAAGGAAGAGAGCACAGCACATTGCCTTGGCAACAGAGGTCAAAAGAACTAACAAATGGTAAACATCAGAAAAGGAGGGTGAGCAGGCTACAAAACAACTGGTGCCAGAAATTCTCAGAGGTCATACATATGGTGAGGTTTCAGAACATTCCCAAGGCCTGGACTCTATTTCTACTTACTGTGAAGAAACAAGGGGGGAAAAAATCTACATATCTAGGATACATTCAAAAATATCTGGAAAGAGGGAGGAAGAGAGAGAGAGAAGAGAACACAAGAGAACAAAAGAGAAGAGAACACAAGAGAAGAGAGTATTTGAATAGATAGGTAGAGAGATGGATATAGATAGATATGCTGAGAAGTGATTCTTTTAAACTTCATTGGCCATCTCTAAAAGGCTATAAAAGGCAACGATTTCTGCCAACCTGTTTCTTCAAATTACAAAGGTCTGATTGGAGATTGGAACTCCTAACAAATTCTCTAATTTTCATTCGTGCTGAGTGTTTCACAGTGCTTTGCATTTCTGGATATTAAAGGTGCCAGGAGACAAACATTTCAAAAGCAAAATCATGAACTTCAGAAACTAAAAGGTAATAATTTGTTTATTTTACAAAAGAGCAAATTTTATCTCCCCCAAAGATCCCCATAACACCCAAGTCCTTTATAACCAATACTCCAAATCCATCTAGGCAACTGAGCCCAGGGAGTGAGAGAGTACAGGCAAACCAACATCAACACAGTACTAATGGAGAGATTTTTCAACCTAATTTTCTTAAATGCTCCAAAATACCTAAAATAAAATCTAATGAGATGTTCAAAGCCTTTAGTGAATAGAGTACTGCCTCCTCTGAAGAAGTAAAAATAAGGACTTCAACATCTTGAAGTCTTCAAAAAAGAAATCTTTTCTAGCCCCAAGAGAAAGCACTGAAGTCAATATACAGAACTTGGGAAAGGCTGAGAAAATGTAAAACTGAAGTGTTATCTTGAGCGAAACTTCCTGAGGTTACTGAAGAGACAAGATTTCAAAAGTCAGTCATTAGAGAAGACTCAAATGTGTAGCAACTTGCACAAGGAACTTCTTTGAGACCAGAGTTCCACTTTGGGCAATCAATCCCTTACCACACCACCATTGCTGAAGGTATGACAGACAAGGTATAGGGGACCAAAAAAAAAAAAAAAACCAAAAACGAAGTTTGCATAAAATCTCTCTTGCAACTTGCACAGAGGGTACAAACCCAAAGCAAAAACAAATCCACAGGAAAACCACCCCAAACGGCAGAAAGCACCAGAAGACTCCCAGGCCTCTCAGCTCCAGTCTATTGTTGAGGTGAGAATCTACAGTCCAGGCCAAAGAAAGGCTGTTCTAGCAACTTGTTTGATGTGGGAATTACAGAGACTGAAAATACAACTGGCATAGTAAACAGAGAATTTGAAGCATCATCACATGGTTCTAGATGTGAATGATAAAACCTATAACACCTTAAGTCAACAAACATTTCTTATACTACTATAAAATGTAGTTAAAAAAAAGAGAGAACTTATATTGAGTAGTCTTTCCTACAAATGATAGCTCACACCCCCCCACGCCTTCCCAGAATGTGGTATTTATTTGACCACAATGAAAATAAAGTTAGTGCTGCTTTAGCCTTCATCAAGAGAAGAGTCACTCTCAAGAGTATTTAAATAGTAAACATTTTATACAAAAATAAGAATTACCCAAATACCTCAAGGGCCTTCAGAAGAGTCAGATTCCAGCTTAAAATCTAGTTAGCAAATATTAAACATGGATGGATATCTAATCCTAGATTTAATGTTAGTATAAACATCTACACATACAACCTAGGAAAATTACAGTTGGCAAATTTTCCTAGGGCACTGAGAGTTTTTCTTTCACTAAAAACTATGGTCAGTGATTAAGCTTCCTCAGATACAAACGCTTAAGAGGACTGGGGGGTGGAGGGTGGGGAGAGAGGTGTCTTTAATTGGATGCTTAAAAAAAAGTTCTGAATTTGTTTTCTGAGAAGCTCCAGTTTTTAAGATCCTATCTACTAAAAGCATCCCTAGCGGATACAGTCACCCATTTCTTCCCATCTTTCCACAGAGTTCTCCAAGACATCCCAAATTCCGTTCTAGAAACAGACTTTGAAACATGAGACCTGAAAGAATCCCCTTCCCCTTTCAAGAGGAGCTAACTGCATCTTTGAACATCAGATCTCCACCTTTGCTGTCCAATAAACTGGCTAACAACTTACCCAAAGGGCTCTCATCTCCATTAATCACTCCCCTGCATCCTCACCCCTCAGATCTCAACCACCCACTTGGGGGGGGGAAAAAGTGCCACCCACATCCTTCAAGATCATCATCCCAGAAACACCCACTTCAATGTCACCCTCCTAAACCCAAAATTAGTTCTAAATTCTGCCATCACTTCCCCTCCTAACAAAAGTCCCCGTGCCAACCCAAATCCCAGTGTGCCTCTCCAAAATAGGGGACCCCCATGAGCCCCAGAGAGTGCTCATCCCAGAATCACTGTCACCAGAAAGCTCCCCTTTCTCCTGAATCCACAACATTCCAATCCCGCTCCCAACCCTCCCAGACAGAAGACTTTCTCTCTGGAGGGATAACAGGATCATAGATTTTAAGCAGTAACAGACCTTGGATTTTTAATTCAATTTCCTCATTTTACAATGGAAGAAAAGAAGACAGAAGAGGTTAAGTGATTTATCCAAGGTCACACAAACGTTAAGCAGCCCTCTCCCCTCTCCCCCAATTCCAAGTTCCCCCTTCCCTTCTTCTCCACCGGATCTCCAACCCCCCCAGCCCAGCAGAGCTCTCCCCATTCGCCCCCAGTCCTGACCCATGTCCGCAACTCCTCCAACCAGTCCCCAGCCCTCCTCCCATGCCCCTGCCAGTCTAGCTCTTCTCCGATCGGCCCAGCCCCGCTCCCAATCCCCTCAGTCCAGCCCGGCCCCGGCCCCCTTCCCTTCCCCCATTCTGCTCAGTCCTAACCCCTTCCCCTCACCCCCGTGCCCTTCAATCCCCCAGCCCCCTCCCCTTCAAGCACAGTCCTTTCCTCTCAAACCCTTCGCCATCCCCTCCCCCCCTCCCCTGTCAATGCCAGCCCCCTCCCCCTCCCCAGCCCCCCTCCCCCGTCACTCCCAGCCCCCCTCCCCCGTCACTCCCAGCCCCCCTCCCCTGTCAATCCCAGCCCCCTCCCAGCCCCCTCCCCCTCCCGTCATTCCCAGCCCCCTCCCCCTCCCCAGCCCCCCTCCCCAGTCACTCCCAGCCCCCCCTCCCCTGTCAATCCCAGCCCCCTCCCAGCCCCCTCCCCTCCCCCGTCACTCCCAGCCCCCTCCCCTCCCCTGTCACTCCCAGCCCCCTCCCAGCCCCCTCCCAGCCCCCTCCCCCTCCCCAGCCCCCCTCCCCAGTCACTCCCAGCCCCCCTCCCCTGTCAATCCCAGCCCCCTCCCCTCCCCTGTCACTCCCAGCCCCCTCCCAGCCCCCTCCCCTCCCCGTCACTCCCAGCCCCCTCCCCTCCCCGTCACTCCCAG
Organism: Macrotis lagotis; assembly: GCF_037893015.1. Lineage (NCBI taxonomy): Eukaryota > Metazoa > Chordata > Mammalia > Peramelemorphia > Peramelidae > Macrotis > Macrotis lagotis. Next base: position 645,944,777 of record NC_133666.1, on the reverse strand, counting down.
CCCCCTCCCCTCCCCTGTCACTCCCAGCCCCCTCCCCTCCCCTGTCACTCCCAGCCCCCTCCCCTCCCCTCCCCGTCACTCCCAGCCCCCTCCCAGCCCCCTCCCCTCCCCTCCCCGTCACTCCCAGCCCCCTCCCCTCCCCCAGCCCCCCCGCGCCTCCCCCATGCCCCTCCCCGGGGCCGGGCGGCGGCCGGGGCCCCCGAGCCGCCCTTACCCGCCGCTGCTGCTCCTCAGGCCGGGCTCCGCGCCCCGGGCGAGCGGCGGACGGAGGCCAGGGGGGCGTGTGAGGCACAAGGGCAGCCGGGAGGCGCTGGGCGGGCCGGAGCCGGGGGGAGGGAGCAGGACGCGGGGAGGCCGCCGCCGCCGCCTCGGGCGCCCACCTCCGCCGCCGCGCAGCCCAACCCGCCCGCGGGAGGGGGAGGGGAGAGCGGACGGGCGCCTGTCCCGGCCAATCGGAACGCGCCGGCGCCGGGAGGCTGGGGAGAGGGGCGGGAGGAGAGGCGGCTGCGAGGGAGCGAGGGGCGGGGCTCGTGGGGGAGGGGCGGGCGGGGCCCTAAGTGACAGGGCCCGGGGGCAACCGGGGATCTGGGCCCGGCCCGGCGGGGCGGGGCATGCAGATGAGCTCATTACTATTCAGAGCCGTCCCTGCCCGGGACAGGCCGGGCCGGAGCAGCGCGGCTCCGGCCCCGAAGCCTGTGGCGCCGCCCGGAGCGGGGCCTGTGACGTCAGAGCAGGGGCTTCAGTTCTGAGCCCCCCCCCGCCGCCCGGGCCAGGTGGCGAGTTCGAGTCTCGGCCCCAGGCTTCCCGCAGCGGGGGGCTGAGCCTTACGGGGGCGGCCGGCCTCGGTCTCTGCCGGAGGCCCCCGCGGGGCCTGGCCGGGGCGCCCCGGGAGCTCCGACCCCGCGGGGGGAAGGGCGGCGCGGCCGGAGGCCGGGGTCCGGGGGGCGTCCCACAGGCCAGCCTGTAATAACGGCCCCCGGGCCCCCCCCCGGACCAGCCCCCCAAGTCTAGGAGGGGAGGAGGAGCGCGCAGCCCCGCCGGGGGTCCGGGCCCGGAGATGCCAGCAGGAGGCCGAGGGGAAGCTTGGGGTGCTGGGCCCGAGAACCCCTGGATCCCCCTCCCCAGGACCGTGGTGTCCTGCCGAGTCCCTTGGCTCGGGAAGTGGGGAGGCCGGACTTGGCCCTCCCAGCCCTGCCGCGGTGCTCTCGGGGCCTCAGCTCGCTCCTCCGGCAAGCGAGAGATGCATCTAAAGCTTGGTCCTGCTCGGTTTTCTTTAATTCTCCACGTGCAGAACTCTTGTCCCTTCTAGAAGCAGGGCGGCTGGGGGGCCCGGGCGGCTGGGGGGCGGGCGGGGGGCCCCGGGCGGGCGGGGGGCGGGGGGCCCCGGGCGGCTGGGGGGCCCCGGGCGGGCGGGGGGCCCCCTGGCTCGCTCTACATACACCATCTCATGTGATAGTGCCATACATTTTCTCACACTTCCTGTGTCAGCTTGGGGCAAGCTTATGAGGTCTTTCCTCATCTGTAAAATAATCATCATTATGATAATAGATAATGTCCTCTAATACCTATAAGTCAGCACTTATTTACAAATATTTGGGGGGGGAGGCAATGGGAATTAAGTGACTTGCCCAGGGTCACACAACTACCAAGTGTCCAAGGCTGAATTTGAACTCGAGTCTTCCTGACTCCAGAATAAGTCCTCTATCCATTTCAGCACCTAGCTGCCCCTATTATTTCATTTTCTGGAATAAAAAAAAGTTAATGGCCACGATGGACTAGATGGCTTCAGAGGTCTCTTCTTTTTCTAGATTTATGAGACCTTGTGCTATTCCCATATTGAGTTTCTCTGAGCCATGAGCTTCTGGAAAGGGCCATGTGTGTGTGTGTCTCTGTGTCTTACTTTCCCACCTGTGACTTTCCCACATGGCCCCATACTCCTCACACTCCCCAGGTCCCAGTTTCAGGTTTCCATTAGTGTTTTTAGTAAGAAGCTACATCTCCTATCTAGCAGAGAAGAGGCTCAGTCAGGTCCAGAAAGCAGCCCTAGACCCTGGGTTCTTTTTTGAGGCTAGTGAAGTACAGATCAGACTAGCTGTTGGGAGACTTAGTCTCCCTCATCCTGGCTCCCCCAACAAGACTGCCAAAGCTGGCCCTCTAACAAGGCATCTGGCCTTGGACTGAGGCACAACCGCTATCAGTAAAAGAATTTGTTGAATGGATGGGAGTGACTCTGCCACCAACTCACTTTGTGACCTTGAGTAAGTCCTTTTCCCAGCATTTCTTAAACATTATATCCTAGCACTGTACTAAATACTGGGGAATCAAAAGAAATAATGCTTGCTTTGACAACTCTCCTAGGGTTGTTGGGAGGGTTTGAGCTTGGTCTCATCTTCCCTAATTCTGTTTCCTTCAGAAATAAGGACCCTGGGGACTGTTATGGAATGAATACTTGGTACCCCAGATTTGACTGCTGCTTTTCAGCTGTATCTTTTATGGGCCCAGATTCTATCTATTGCTGCCACCCTGTAGGACCCTCACCTTAAACCCCAATCCCACAGTAAGTATAGGGCTCCAGGTCCCAGAATGGGAGTGGGGGGTGGGCAGCCAGGGGATATTTATTCAAATCACAGCCCAAACTTCTCTACTTATCCTCAGATCTCCTTTAAGCTCCTTTTCTCCTAAACCTCCTCTTCTTTCTGGAGGCCCAGAATTTCCTCCCAGGAAATGTCTTTAAAGGTTAGGAAATTACTCTTACCTTCCTCTCCCTTACCCTCTCTATTGTCAGTCCCCAAATCCTGTTTCTCTCTTTCTTCTCCTCCCCATCTCCACTAGTCCCACCCTTCATCACTTTTTGTCTGGGCTCTGGATTAAAGGACAGGCACAGAAATGTATTGTCACCTCAGCCCCCAAATCAGAGTGGTTTGACAATGGAATGAGCTTTGTCATTTCTGGAAGGTTTCAAGAAACAGAGGCTGGAATAGCCTTGTCCAGGATGTTGTAGAGGAGACTTGCCCTGGTTGGAAGGTTGGACTACACAATAGTCATCATCATAATAATAATAACTGAGATTTCCATGACTCTCTGAGGTTTACAAAGTGCTTTCCATGAATTATCTTATTGGAATTTCACAATGACCTTGTCAGGGAAATGACCCCTACCATCACCACCACCACCAACCACTCACTAAACCTATTACCTGTTTAATATTTTCAAGCTATCTCATTTTGGATTAGGTGACCTCTATGGCCCTTCTAGCTCTTGGTTTTAAGCCCCCCCCCCCAGGTGCTAGGGGGCTCATTGCCACAGAACCCATTCAGAGACTTGGAGCTCTAGAGAAAGACAGAGGAGAGAGGGAAGGAAAGAAGAAAAGGAGAAAGGAAGGAAGGAAGGAAGGAGGGAGAAAGGAAGGAGGAAGGAAGGGAAGAAAGGAGAAAAGGAAAGGAAGAAAAATCAAGAAGAAAGGAGAGAAGAGATAAGGGAAGGAGAGAAGGAAGGAGGATGGGTAGAAAATAGTAAGGAAATTGTAGAGTGGGTAAAGGAAAAATGGAAGTGAAAGGCTGAAGAGGAGAAGGAAAACAGAAATGGAATTGGGGCCAGTCAACAATCCCCAATAATCCAAGGAGACTAAGGAGGTGACTGGGCTAGCTGACCCTTAAGGTACCCATGACCCCTAGTGGTTGAACTTGTTATGGATAAAAATACAAAGAGGTATGAAGACAAGGATGGCAGAGACAGAAGGTGGGAAAAGAGAAAGACAATAAAAAAAAAAGTCAAAGCAAGATCTTTGCTCATCTAATGGAGGGGGAAGTCCCTCAATCCCTTTCCTTCTGGGTCTCTCCTTAGTTCAGCAAAGCCCTAGTCTTTGTGACTGGGACCCCAGCACCCTGAATGGAGGTGGCATGGGCTCCTGGGTTCCCTGCCTTTTCTGCTTCTTAAAGGGGAGAAGGCCCAGGGAGGGTAGAACCCAAGACAACCCCCATCCAGGCCATAGTGTCTCTGCCTCCCCCTTCATTTCCCCAGTCCCAACCCAGCTGCAGCTTGGCTGCACAAGCTTGCCTAGGAAGCAGATGGTTGCTAGGGCAACAGGCTGATGACGCACTCTTCGATCTGTGCCCCGTGAGGGGAGCTGACTCGTGGCCCTGACACGCGGCTGTGAAGAGGGACCCCTCAGCAAACAGCCCAACCCTCACCTCAGATCACCTCGTCTTTCCTCATTCCAGCCCTGTCCAACTTCCCCATCCCTAAACTCTCCCTGACCTATCACTTGTGCATCCCGACCCTCTTCCCCAAGGTCCCCAGACCCTAGCCTTTCTGCAGCCCAAGCTCCTCTCTCCCCTTCACTCACCCTTGTCCCTTATCTCTTGGAGCCTCTTTCTGTCCTTGTACTCACCCCTCTGTTTCCTTGCCTCCATTCTTCCTCATTTCCTTAACCATTTCCCTTGCCTCTCCCACCCTCCTCCTCTCCTCTCTCCCCTTTTACCCTCCCAGATGCTGAACCATGTGAGTTATCTTCTCCACCCCAATAGACCCACCTCCCCCCAGAAAAGCTAGGTATCAGACGGTGCAGATGCTGGAGCCATGTCTTTATTGGAGGAAGACTAGTTCTAGAGTGAAGGCTACATTGGACTCTTAAAAAAGAGGGGGTGCACTGGAGAAGGGAATATCCACATGCTTGAAGAAATCATCTGGGGCAGGGAAGGGGGCATTACAGAGGGTTGGGCGGGGGGGGGGGCAAGGCCTCAGTCCAGAGCACCAGACAATAATTCTAGCATCGCATCAGCCTGGACAAGGTGGAATTGCCCAGACCATTCACCTAGGGAGGGAAATGGGACTTCTTCATCCCAGATTCTTGGTCTTGCCCTGGGGGTGGGGAGGGGGGATGGGGGGCTGATCCTAACCTCTGGAGCTCTTGGAAGGGCCCAGGGACAGCAAAGAGGGGGAATCCATGTGCTACATGGGGTTGCTTTCCCTGAAGGACATGTTACTTCTTTCCCAGCTCTGTCCCTGATTAGCCGTGTGACTTGAAGCAATTTCCTTAGTCTCTCTGGGCCTTAGCTTTCCAGTCTGCAAAATATGGGTTTTGGGACAGATGGTCTTTAAAGTAACTTCCAGCTCTGACTTTCTCTGGTCACCCTCAGCTGAATCCCCTAGGCTGACTGGGCTACACAGCTATTTTCCAAACAGGCTATCTATTCCCCGTTTCTCCTGGGATTTCAACTTTGGGCCCCGGAAATGATGGGGAGAAGGAAGAGAAGTGTGCAGGAAGGCAAAACAGAAGGGAACACAGTTTGTTCTGGGCAATTGGGACAAGAGGTGTTTGGTTCTGTCTCAGGTGGTCACAGTGGGGAGGGGGTCTGGTTGGAGAGAAGTGGGTGGACATACCCACTGCAAGGCAGGGCCTGACTGCCCATGCCCCCAGCTCCTCTAAGCCCCTGGGTCCCGGCCAGGGGATGATAATTGTGCTATCAGGGTGGATCCCTGAGGATTGGTGCCAGAAGCCCAACAGAGCTGTTGGGGTCAGCACCCTCAGAGGAGAGAGTCCCCTAGCTCCCATTTCCCACACCTCACCCCACAGCCCCTTCTCAGGAAGAGCCAAGTTCAGCAGGGGGTGCTGCATACCAGAAGTTGAAATGCTGCCTGCAGCAGGGGGCTGAAGAGACAGATTGGCCTTGGGGGTGGGGGGAGGAGCAGGGCTCCAGCTCTGACCCCCAAACCTATCAGCTTTCCCTCCAGGTTCCTGCCCCTCCACCTATGCACAGACACATACACATACATACACACACACACACACACACACACACACACATACAGAGGCATATATATATATATATATCCCTGAACTCACATATCTTCACACCCACTCACAGCTATCATACAAATCCATACATATACACATACAAACACACACTACCATACCCACATACATGATGTCAGACACACACACATTGTTAAGACCTACACATGCCCCTGTCTGTCACTCTGTCCTCTCTTCTCCTCTTCCTGTGGGGCTCAGGACTCCCTGACAGGGAAAGTGGTGCCCCCTCTTTCAAATCCATATCACTGAATGTGTCCATCCCTGTCTCTGAGATGGGGGACCCAGCCTAGCCCCCTCAGCAAGACCATTTCCCTCAAGATGATGCTCTGGGGGCTAGGCAGAGGGGTTGTGCTGATGACTCCTACCTCCGACCCTCCTGGGATGGGGATGATCCCCTCAGCATCCTATTCCATCTCCTCCCTCTGGGGGGGGGAGTAGACAGAGTCACCCACACACTTATAGTGACCCTGTAGACCCCTGGGAAGGAAGGCTAGGAGCAGGGATACTACCAAACAACCTGAGTGAGGTGAGACAGGAAACCTGGAATTGTGCTGGGCTGTTAGACAGTGTCTGGCTCCTGCCTACGAGCCCCTCAGTTTAACTCCTCAGTCCTGGGGCCATTGGTCATATTTACAAGAGGCTGAGAGGGAAGGCAAGGGGGAAAGGCCTAGGGCAGATTTAGGGCCTAGCTCAGCTGGAGGGGCTTCATCTTTATTGCCTATTGTCTCAAAGGTCAGGGAAAGCCAGTCCACTGGGCCTCCCTATCACATGCCTCCTGGTATCAAGGGGAAGAGAGAGAAGCCAGCTGAAAGAGAGAATTGAACTGGGCACTCAGAGCAGGTGAGGAGGGAGGGAGCCAACAATGGTCAAGAAGGAGAAAGAAAAGTGTGAGGTCAATGTGCATTTCAGCCCCCAAGTCACAGTGATCAAATGTAGGAATGGGTGGCCTGTGGAGAGACTCAGGGCAGGAGAGATGGATACACATACACACACATACTCATATACACCTACACCAAGAGAGAAGGAGAACTGAGAAAAACAAATAGATGCATAAACTCAGACAGTGACTGAGACAAGGACAAAGCGAGACAGAGAGAGCTGCTGACCGGGAGAAGCTGGATGACTACTTGGGAGAGATATTCTAGGGGAGTTTCTGTTGTGATACAGGTTGGGCTCAATGACCTCTGAGTGCCCTTCCAACTCTGGGGCTGCTATGAAGATAGAGAAAAACAATGAGAGACAGAGAAAGAGGAAAGATAGAGGAGGCTATTCATGAGAAAGAGAACTCAAGATGACAGGAAGACAGGAGGAGACAAAAAAGGGGCCATGGAGCCGTCTGGAGCAAGACCAAGAGTGGGTCAGAGCAGGGCAAGGGGGGGTGGGGCAGCCTGTGGAGAGGAGGAGGGGGCAGCCCTAGGGGGGCCAGGCCCTTCACATCAGGCTACACTTGCCCTTGAGTTTGTCTGTCCTCTTCTGCTTGCTGGAGCGCTTCCCGTCAATGCTGAGGCTCATGTTGCGATGTTTCTCCAGGGTGAGCAGCTCCTGGAAGAGCTCCTTGACATTATAGTTCATTTTGGCGGAGGTCTCCATGAAGGCGCACTTCCACTCCTTGGCCAGGGCCTCCCCCTCCTTGGTGTCCACCTCCCGCTGGGTCTCATCACACTTGTTCCCCACCAGCATGACCGGGATGTTCTCCACGCTGCCTTTGATCTGCAGAATCTGCTGGTAAATGGGCCGCAGCTCCTCCAGGGACTGCTTGCTGGTGACAGAGAAGACCAGGATGAAGGCATGGCCCTTGGAGATGGACAGGCGCTGCATGGCTGGGAACTGGTGGCTGCCCGTGGTGTCCGTGATCTGCAGGGTGCACACGCTCTTGTCACAGCTGATGACTTGGCGGTAGGTGTCCTCTATGGTTGGGATGTAGGTATCTCGGAAAGTGCCCTTGACGAATCGGAGGACCAGGGAACTCTTGCCCACACCGCCTGCCCCAAATACCACCACCCGGTAGTCGTTGCTCTGTTCCGGCATCTTCTTCAGCGGCTGTGAGCTCCTGAAGAGGAATGCAAGAGGGGAGAGACACATTCTAGGGGCCTGCCAGATGCAGGGGAAACTATGATTAGAGCAGCCATCCAGGGGTGCCTCCCTGGGAGCAACAGTGCTGGCCCAGCGGCGCCGTAGGGCTGAGAGTACTGACCACAGGAACCAACCAGGATTCAGCTACCTACAGCTGTGACCCAGGCTGGGGGCACCATCCATAGCTGTATCCAAGGGAAGTGGGGCATCTGGGAGCTGGCTCCAAGGGGTCTTAGGACTAATAACAATAACAGTGCTACTACAGCTGCAACCTGTGGGGAATGAGACAACCACAGCTCTACTCCAAGAGTAACAGTGTTGACTACAGCCGCACCCTAGAGGGAACGATGCCAACGACAAGTGGGCCCTGGCGATAACAGCTGTCTATACCTCAAGAGTGAAAAATACTACAGATGGCTACATCCCAACAATAATGAAGTCCACTCCCCCTGAACTCCACAGTTAATGGTACTCATTGTATTTGTCCCCCAGGAGCTACCCCCCTTCACTCATAATAGTAGTGAGTCCTGTTTCACTCTGAGCTCATTATCCTGGTGGCTGGATCTCCCTGCCCCTGTTTGGTGCCCTGGCTTCCCGGAGAGACAGCCTAAAAGCAAGTCAGATCCAAAGGGTGTGTGTGTGTCTGTGTGTCTGTGTCTGTGTATGTGTGACTGTGTGTGTGCAGAGTTAGGAATAACAGATGTTGCTGCCCTCACACGTGACTCTGCTTTGATTCCAGAGTCTGTAGCCACTCTTCTGACCTGGTCTCCCTAGATCTAATGCTTTTGAACAGGACATGTGTATAGAGATTTCTCCATAACTGGGAAAGCATATAGAGTTTTTCCTAATATGTGTTCCTATGTGAAGATACATGAACTAATGAGGACAGAGAGGGAAAGAGAGCGGGCTGTCAGCACTCATTGGAGCCCCTGGCCTCCTACACAGCCCCCATCTTCTTTTCTAATAGTTGGCACAAGGGAGCAACCAAGCCAGCTCTGACCAAGATTCTTGGCATCAATATAGGGTTATGACTTTCCTAGTCACTAAACCAGTATGGGAGAGGATGGAATACCAATGCCTCTGACACTCAGTTCTTCCTGGTGAGCCTCAAGTCCTACCCTGACCCAGAAACCAAGCTGGAGGCAATTGGGAGCATCTGGAATATAAGGCCCTAACTGCCTCCAAACAAATATTCTCAACATAACCCAGAACAACTTTTCCTTTCCTCTCTCAGCAACCTGGCTGGAAGTGACCATATTCAGAGTTAATGTGGTATCAGAAAACAAAGTGGAAAGATTCTCTCTGAAAGATTCGTGTGACTGCAGCTCTTACCTGAGAGATGCTCTCTAGCCCTTTTCCATGATGACTCCTGTTCCCAGACCCAGGCTGAGGCTTGATCCCAACCCCAGCCTATGTCCCTGACACTGCCTCCAGACTCAGCCCTGACCTTGCTCTGGACTGAGGACCTTCAGAATGCAGCCTTACCTCTACTCCAGACTAAACTCTAAATCTTATCCTGAACTCCCGATTCTGGTTCTAGACCTAGCCTGCAACCCTGGTTGAGCCCCAGTAGTAGCCTCTGAATCTAATCTGAGGCCCTTAGACTAGCCCTAGACCAAGGTCTTGACCCCAGCCTCAGCGTAAGCTTTGACCTGATCTGTCCTATAATTTATATGTTGTTTGGAAACATGGGTCCCCAGGTCTCCTCCGCAACCCCCAATTATCAGCAGGCCTATTTCAGAGTATATCCAGTTTAGCTATGGCTAATTCATCCAAAGAAAAGTGTCAAGATTCCCAAATTTAGAGACTGGCTTGAGGATACATGGAAAATGGGGTAGCTTTTTTTTTTAAACCCAAACCATGAGGAATTGCCTCCCCTCAAGGATAAGGCAACTCTATTCTAACAAACTCACACCACTGACCCACCTCAACCAGGTAACTTCAATCCAGTCCACCAGTTTCATTTGTCCTGTCCAAGATCAGGGCCAGTTCTTTGACAAACACCTCCCAGGCTGAGATCAACTACCTGGGCTACCTCTGCACCTAGGACAAAGGGGGCCTGAGAAGTAGCCTGAGGTAGTAATCTGAAGCTGGGCAGGTATCTAGGCTACTGCCCTGTCCCTAACCACTAGGATCCCTCCAACTCAGGTCTTTAATACTGTTCCTATGAGAGCCTGAAGAAGCAAAGCAGAGAAAAATTGAAATGGAGGGATGGGGTGACCCATAGCAAGACTCAGAATATCTGAGTCTAATATCAATGGGAAATTTTTTATTAGTTGCTCTCCTAGAGGTTGTTCCCCTTGGCATCCTTATTGTACACTCCCAAAACCAGGAGTTAAAATAGCAATATTGGGGGAACAGGGTCCATCATAGGTCAAATAAAACAGAAAGCTAAGTTTAAGACAGAAGTGAACTGCAATTTATAATGATCAAATACTGGTTAATCCTTTTTTGGATATGACCAAAGGAATGTGTTTTTCTTAAATATGCAGGTTTGTAATGTGTTTGTAACACAATGTTCTTTCTTTCTTAACTGAGGGGAGCGGGGAAGGGAGAGAAGACAGATCCATCCATCCATATATACAACACAATTTAATTTTTTAAAATGATGACTGATTTCAACAAATAAGGAGGACCTGGATTTTGGAGTTAAAAATCATTTGGGGGGGAAATGGCAACTCTTTATATTTGTGATAGAGAAGGAGAGGAAAGAAGGAAATAATATGATAAAAATCCTAGATTTGGGGAAATCAGATTTCAAAGGGTTTACTATTAGGCCTATACCCCAAGAGAACAAAGAAAGAAAGAAAAGACTCCAAAATACATAAAGGTATTTATAGAGCTCTTTTTGTAATAGCAAGAACTGCAACCAAAGGTGAAGGGCACCCACTGGGAAATGACTGGACAAATGATATATGACAGTGATGAAATACTATTGGGGGTTATAAGAAACAATAAAGGGAATAGTTTCAGATGAACCTGTGAAAAACTGTATGAACTGATGCAGAGTGAAGTGAGCAGTACCAAAAGAACAATTCATTCAGTAACATCATCACAAAAACAACCCTGAAAGACTTAAGAACTCTGTTCAGTGCAGTGACCAACTACATTACCAGAGGGCAGTTGATGAAGTACGCCACTCACTTCCTGAAAAAGGGTCCACAGACTCAGGGTGCAGAATGAGACATAATTTTCTGGACATGTCCAATGCAGGAATTTGTGTTTCTTAATTATGTATGTTTCTTACAAGGGTTTGTTTTTTCTTTTTTTTTCCAAAAAGGAAAATAGGTGGGAGGAAGAAAATAATGGATCTTTGTTCATTAATAAAGAAAAAAATTACAGCTTTTTTTTTAAATTTCAAAGGATCAGAGAAAAAAGATATAATCTTTTTTATTGTTCTCTGTATAGGGAAAAATTTGTGTTGATGATTGTTTACACAATATACAATAAAAAAGATTTTTTAAAAGATATAGTTAAGATCTCAGAGTAGATTAAAATTAAACAGGGTAAGAGTCAGTCCAGGGGAAAAAAATTGAAGTTTTTAGAAAGAAATTATGAAGATACAAAGAAAAACAACCCCAAGGAGAAGGAAAATGGAAAGATGTCTCAAGAGACCAATGTGAACACACAAGGAACTCACCGGCCAACTTAGATTTTAAAAAGTCATGTGCAGAAGATGGAAGCAAGGGCAAAGTATGGAGATGAACAGAAAAGCATGACAATCCTGTAAAAAAAAAAAGCGTTGAGATGGTTACAACTAAGGCTTCAGAGGAAATCTCAGGCCACAATATGGAGGTTTTCTTAGCTTCCTTAGAGAAAAGAGCAACAGTGATAGCACTGCTTGGGTAAATGGAATAATGACAACCAAAAACAGAGAGAACATAAAGCTTCTCAACGCTTATTATGCTTCTTGTTCTCTATTGAGTCTTTGGACCAGAAAGGACAGAACAGAAATGATTAATAGGGAGTTGATCCCTGAGATAAGAAAGAATAAAGAAGCACTAACCTGCTCTCGATGAGTATCAGTCACAGAGCCCAGGTGAACTATCTCCCAGGTCACTGAAGGAATTAATGCATGGGATTATTAAACTTCTGTCAGTTAATGATCTTTGAAAGGTCCTGGAGAATAAAAGGAGATGCCACAAGACAGGAGAAGAGCATATTTCTCATTTTCAAAAAAAAAAAAAGAAAAATAGTTGTCTGTAAACAATAGGCCAATGACCTTAACTTCTATTTCAGACAAATTTAGCAGCACATTATTAAAAAGATGATTAGTGAACAACTAGAAAAAGAAGCAGAAATCACAGAGCTGGAACAGGGGCAGTTCATATCAAACTAGCCTTCTTTCTTTTTTTTCCTCCCTCCTCTCCTTCCTTCATTCTTCCTTTTCGATCTATTTTTCCTTCTTTCTTTTTTCTCTCTCCCATTTTCTTTCTATCTTGTCTTCCTTTCAGATAGTAACTAGATTTAGTTAACCTGGCATAGGAGGATAGAGTACTAGATTTTAGAGTTAGAAAGACAGGTTCAAATTCCACCTCTGAAGGGGATGAAAAGAATTACTGAAGAAATTAACAAATCTTTAACATCTGAGAAAAACTAAAACACAGTTTAGTTAGATTTTAACAAGGCCTCCAATAAAATCTTTCCAACTCTTTTTTGTGGAAAAAGTTGAAAGATATGAGCTAGATAACAAGAAAGTTGGCTTTATTCTGGGCAGGTTGGATATCTATGCTCCATGGATTAGTGTTAGCATGGAAGGAGGTCTCTGATTGAATGATGCCTGCATGTTTCACATTTTCATCAGTGACTTGGATAAAGGTACTAGGGCATGGATGCTTATCAGATTTACAGATGACACAATTCTGGGAGGGTTAGCAAACACACAGGATCAGTATGCAAAAAAATTTTTTTTTTCAACAGCCTAGTACATTGGATTGAATCTAATAAGACAAAATTTAGTGTCTGGAAAGAAATGTCTTACATTAGGTTTCAAAAACAGTTTCACAAATAAAAAGAGAGGGAAGCCATGCCTAGGGTAGTTCATCTAGAAATGGATATGAAGGTTTCAGTGAATTACAAGCATAGCAAGTCAGCACTGTGAAAGGACAGCTAAAAAAAAAACTGATGAAATTCCAGGTTGTATTGAGAAGGGTCCGGAAAATGGGAAATGATAGTCTTTCTGCCCTCTACCATGATCATAACTCATTTGGAGTAGTGTGTTCCACTCTGGCTATCATATTTGTAGAAGGCCCACAGGTAAGATAGAACATTTCCATGATGAGGTGACTAGGATGATTGATGGCCTTGAGAGCAACCATAAGATGATAAACTGAAGGAATTAGGGAATGTTCAGGGAAGGCTGGGAGAAGCTCCGACTTTGTGCAAGGTAGTGTGCTAAATGTTTTACAAATATCTCATTTGTTAACATAGAGAAAAAAATCAAACTTGGAGGCCAAGAGACACCATGACTTCTGTCTTCAGGTCTTTAGAGGGTTATCATTGAGAAGGGGCTTAGATTTGCTCTCCTTGGCCCTAAATGAAGACTTAGGGAAGTTGCAGCAGAGGGACATAGGGAAAGAGAAATGGAGAGGAAAAACAAAGCAGTGCAGACACGCAGGGAGAGACATGCAGAGGTAGAGAATTAGAGAAAGAGGTCACATCCCACAGAGATGGAGACAGAGGGCAATCACACTGTAGAAGGGATTCCTATTCAGTTGCAGGCTAGGTTATAAAGGCTTTGGTGGTTCCCTCCAGATCTCACTCTATGATTCTTCAGTGGATCAAATCTGGTATTGTTAGAAGACCTGAGTTTGAGGCCTAGCTGGGTTTCCTTAACCTCTCTGAGTCTTGCTTTCATCATCTGTTAAGATAGAAATCATAATGCTCACACTACAGATCTTTTAGAGTTGTTATGAGCATCAAATGCTATGGAAATGCTTTGTAAGCTGCAAAGCTTTTAGAGGAATCTGAGCTACTATTACTATTATTCTCCTATAGACCCAGATAGGTTGCTTGGGTAGGACCATATCTTTTAAGCTAAAAGGGCCTTGGCAATCATCCAGTGCAAACCTCTCACCTAGGACACTACAGTTTCCCTGACAGGTGGTCATCCAGCTTTTAATTGAATGCTTTGGGTGATGGGAAACTCATTACTTATTAAAGTCATCTTCCAATGGAGGTGTCCACTCCTAGAATGAAATATTTCCTAAAAGGATGAGAACCCCATCACTGGAAATATTCAAGCAGAAACTGAAGCATCCATCTAGATTTAAGATCTCAGTGACTGCAGCTCCATTTATTACTCCATACCTTCTCTAACATAGCCAGGACAAGCCATGAGTGAGCCCTGAACAAGGCTGGATCATTTCCCTTTGGTCACTGGCCCCTGGGAGCTTTGATTCTTTAGCCAAAGGAAAACTGGATTCACTGATATCAACATTGTAGAATCATAGAATTTCAGCATTAGATGCCACCTCAGGAGGCATCTAGTCCTTTCTGTAATCAATGAAGAATCCATTCTACAGTATTACTGACACATGGTCTTGCAATCTCTGCTTGAAGCAGTGTAGGGAAATGGAGAGAGCAATGGGTTGGATTTTTATCAGAAAACCTGATCCTATCTCTGTCTCTTAATATCAGTGAACCTTGGACAAGTCAGTCCCCTTATCATGGCCGGTTTTCTCATCTTAAAAATCTATGAGATGCTAAAAATAAGACCTAGGGATCTTAACTGACAGCCCATACATCCCACCCCTCAAAGTAGGGGATAGATTCAGAATTGAAAAAATGTATTTTTATAGCTATTTCAATATTACTGAATTCCTTTGTAAATGTATTTTATTTCATGTTTTTAAAAACATTATTCTCAGGAGTCCATTGAATTTGCCAGACTGATAAAGGTCTCCAGGACACAAATAAAGCAAAGAACTCCAGGCCTGTGGGGTCTCTACAGTTCCTTCTAGCTTTAAATTTCTATGTAGTCCTTAGAACTCCAGTGATAAGAGGCCAAACTACCTCATCAGTCATATCCACGTTTGGACAGCTCCTATGATTAGGAAGTTAATTCTTTACATTCAATCTCAATCTGCTTTTGTAACTACCTTCCATCAGTCGTAATTTTGTCTTCTGAGGCCAACCTAGACAAGTTTTAGATGCCATATGCTTATTTTTTTAAAAAAAAGATAACACTTGAGTGATGTGCTCTTGGCAGTTGCCTATCTTGCCTCCCCCTTAGTTTTGGTTCCTTCTCATCCCCATCTATCAGAAGACAGTGAAGCCCTAAGGTTTGAGGTTCTGTCCCTTTAGATTCTCAGTGACAGGGACCTTGAACTGGAAGAGTCTGGGACAGATTATTTTCTCTATTTGCTTTAGCTCCAGTCAGCCCCAGAGCTAAGGCATCCTGGACTAGAGAGAAATGAGAAAAAGATTAAGAAGGCCTGGGAAGGCCCCTGTCCTCCTCTCAGAATCAAGGACAGATATCAGAAAGAATGAATACTTTTCCTGAAAGGGGGATCAGAAATCAAGGGGAACTGGCCCTCAACATCCTCCAAGCCCATCTCTCCATGACCTTGGCCAAACTGTTTGGTCCTCAGTTTCCCTTTTGGCCAACTGCCCTAGGATGCTGTAATGGGGCAAGGGGAGGGGCTTTAGACTATACTGGTCAAAGGGCTAAGCTGGAAGAGACCCTAAGTGGATATTACGAAGAGGTAACGCTTCCCTCCACCCCCACCGGCTTCCGGTCTCCCCCCACCCCCTACCCCCAAGGCCCTAGAGACCCAGACAGACAGTGCTACCTTCAGCCTCTTAGAGGGGTGGGTGAGGTAGAGCAAGAAATATGGGATATAATCAGGCCGGTTTCCCAATGGGAGGGCACCCCCCTGGGTGCCCTCTCCCGTTTCCTATTTCCACCCCTCTCCCATGAGTGGGGCGGGGCAGGGAGGGGAACCTCAGCCCCAGTCTCAGGACCTGCCAGGCCCTCCCCCTTCTCCCTCCCCGAACCATCCCCAGTGCTGAATCTGCAGCTGAAGGATGGGGGGACCCTGCGTCGGGATCCAGGGGCAAGAGGCCTTGGTCACGCCGAGCCTTCCGGCTGGCATCCTGGCCGCGGCCGCCAAAGCCCTGGGCTGGGCGTGGGTGGCTGCCGGGGGGTGAAGCCCGGCCTCGGCCCCCCTCCTCTGCCGCAGCTGCAGTGCCCCAAGCCCGCCCCCTCCCCCGCAGCCCAGCACCCCTGGCCACCCGCAGCCTCCACCCCCGCCCCACTGCCGCAGCACCGCCCGGCGGCAGCCCGGCCCCGGCCCCGGCCCCGGCCCCGGCCCCGGCCCCCACCCTGGCCCTCACCTCTGACCGGGACTCGGCTTGTGCGGCTTCCCGGGGTAGCTCGGGCTCGGCTAGCGCATCGTCCGGCCCCGCTCAGGTCCCAGCTCCTCTGGCTCCTGCTCCTCTGCAGTCTCGCCGCCTGC
The DNA here is from genome assembly GCF_037893015.1 of Macrotis lagotis. Classification (NCBI taxonomy): domain Eukaryota; kingdom Metazoa; phylum Chordata; class Mammalia; order Peramelemorphia; family Peramelidae; genus Macrotis; species Macrotis lagotis. Next base: position 645,928,430 of record NC_133666.1, on the reverse strand, counting down.
TCTGCTCAGCTCCCCTCCCTCCCTCCCTGCATCCCTCCCTCCTTCTCTCTCTCTCTCTCTCTCTCTCTCTCTCTCTCTCTCTCTCTCTCTCTCTCTCTCTCTCTCTCTCCTCTCTCGCTCTCTCTTCCCCCTCCCTTCCTTCTAGCTCTCTCCCCTTTTTCTCTCTTCTCCTTTCTTCTCTCTCGCCTCCCTTCGTCTACTCAGTCTCGGTTTCGCTCATCACCCCCCCTTCTCCGGCCTCTCTATCTTTCCTTATCTTTCCCCTTCCCTTCCTCTTCTATCTCCCTCTCCCTTTCTCCCAGAGCTTTCTCTCTTTTCCCTTCTTCTCCCCTTCTCCCCCCCCTTTTCCTTCCTCCCTTTTCTTGTTTCCTGCTCTTTATAGTTCTAGCCCTTTCTCTTCTTTAATCTTTGTCTTGCTTCCTTTTCCTTCCTCCCCTTCTCTTTTCCTTTCCTTTCCCCTCCCCCCACTCCTTTTCACGGTCTGTCTCTATCTTTCCTCTCAGCACCAAGTCCATTCAGCAGTCTGAGATAGTAGAGGTGGGGATAGGGGTGGGAGTGGATCTGGAAGATAGAGACCTGAACCATTACTTGTCCAGGTCTGGTTCCTATAGGGGTCACTTGGGGTGGGAGATGAGGAACGCTTATCTTTTCATTTGGAGACTGAGGGAACACTGGGAGCAGATTTTTTTGCTCTTCAAAGAGAAAACCAGAGCCTCCCCTAGAGAAACTGGCTCCATGCAGAAGGGGGGGAGGGAATCCCATACCCTCTCCCAGACTCTTTCCCACCATGACTCAAGTTGTTTGCTCCTGTGAATAGAATGCTCTGCTCCTCTTTATCTTCCATCCTTCAGGGCTAAGCTCAGGTATCACTTCCTCCATGATTCCTGACCCTTCCTGCTAGAAGTAGTATTTCTCTCTCTCCTTAGATCTTACTCACTTTGTTTACACATCTCTCTCACACAGAGCAGGATCCATTTTGTACTGTAGTTATTTGTGGCCCTGTCTTATGTTTCCCACTAGACTAAGAGAAGGAAAATGACTTTTCTAAAGTCACAAAACAAGGCAGTGGCAGAGACAGATTTAAGGCCAGGTCTTTTCCTCCAGATCCTGAGTTCTTCCACTCAATTAATTCAGATTTATTTCTGTTGCACTTTATGTACCAGATAACATTTATCCAGGGTATTGGTGGGACCTGACAGATTTGTGCTCTGCTGACATTGCCCCACAGGATCATCACCACACTAGAGGAAAAGGTGAGAGAAATTCTTCACAAAACTTATTCTAAGAAATTTACAGGAGATAAATCAAGTGAGTTATATTCTAGAATGAAAGAAAGGTGGCACGGACTAGTTGTTTTCTCAAATTTTCTGGCCTCAGGACTCCTTTTACAATCTTATTTTAGATTTTTGCATCCATATTCATTAGGGAAATTGGTCTATGATTTTCTTTCTCTGTTTTGACTCTTCCTTGTTTGGGTATCAGCACCATATTGGTGTCATATAAAGAGTTGGGCAGAGTTCCATCTTCCCCTATTTTTCAAGAGTTTATATAGAATTGGAACCAATTGTTCCTTAAATACTTGATAGAGTTCACTTGTGTATCCATCTGGCCCTGGAGATTTTTTTCTTAGGGAGTTCAATGATAGCTTATTGAACTTCTTTTTCTGAGTTAGGGTTATTTAGGTATTTAATTTCCTCTTCATTTAACCTGGGCAACTTATATTTTCATAAATATTCATCCATTTCGCTTAGATTTTCAAATTTAGTGGCATACAGTTGGGCAAAATAATTCCAAATTATTTTTTAATTTCTAATTTCATTTTTGATACTAGCAATTTAGTTTTCTTTTTTTAAATGAAATTAACCAAAGGTTTATCAAATTTATTGTTTTTTTCATAAAACCAACTCTTGGTTTTATTTATGAGTTCAATAGTTTTATTACTTTCAATTTTATTAATTTCTAATTTGGTATTTAATTGGGCTCCTTTATGTTCTTAAAAATTATTTAAAGTTAAAAATTACAGGGGCTTGCTCAGTGGGTAGAATACTGGCCCTGGAGTCAGGAGGACCTGAGTTCAAATCCACTCTCAGACACTTGATAATTGCCTAGCTGTGTGACTTTGGGCAAGTCACTTATAAAGTAAAAAAAATTACAAGGACTCCCCCCAAAGAATTTTTTTATTTACGTGATTTCCTATTAGAAATTAAAACCAATATAACATTTATATATTTAATAAATCATTTAAAATACAATAAACTTATATAACATGCTTTTTTGCAAAATAACTATATTTTTAATTAATATTTTATTTCTTTTCCAATTATATACAAAAGTAGTTTCTATTTATTTTTTGTAAAGTTTTGAATTTTACAATTTTCCCCCCACCCTCCCTTCCCTCCCTCCACAGAAGGCAGTCTGATAATCTTTACATTGTTTCCATGCTATACACTGATTGAAATTGAATGTGTTGAGAGAAAAATCATATCCTTGAGAATTATTATAGAGATAGCAAAATTATGTAGTACATACGACACTTTAAAAAAATGAAGGTAGTAGCCTTTGGTCTTTGTTTAAATTCCACAGTTCTTTCTCTGGATACAGATGATATTCTCCATCGCAGGTACTCTAAAATTGTCCCTGATTATTGCAGTGATGGAATGAGCAAGTCCATTAAGGTTGATCATCACCCCCATGTTGCTATTACAGTGTACAATGTTCTTCTGTTTCTGCTCATCTCGCTCAGCATCAGTTTATGCAAGTCTTTCCAGGCTTCCCTGAAATCCCATCCCTTTTGGTTTCTAATAGAACAATAGTGTTCCTTAACATACATATACCACAATTTGTTCAACCATTCCCCAACTGATGAACATTCACTCAATTTCTAATTCTTTGCTACCACAAACAGAGCTGTTATGAATATTTTGTACAAGTGATATTTTTGCCCTTTTTCATGATCTCTTCAGGGTATAGACCTAGTAGTGGTATTGCTGGATCAGGCACACACATTTTTATTGCCCTTTGGGCATAATTTCAGATTACTCTCCAGAAAGGTTGGATGAGTTCACAACTCCACCAACAATGAAAATAACTATATTTATTAAAAGAAAAATTTAGGAATAGAGTGGCACAGTTATATATATATATTTTTGCAAGTCTCTTTAATGTCTGGATTCTTCAATTTGTTGTGATATGTTGTTTTGATTGAAATATGTGAAGAAAATACAGCTTCACACTGATATGGAGATGGAAAAGGGAGGAATACTTGAATAGTCTTTTAAGATAATCGATCTTCTTTGTGGTTTCTTCTTTGATATAACATCAAAATATTTTTCTTAAAAGTTAGGTGCAATGTGAAACCTGGAAAACTCTACTGTAAATACATTAGAGAATAAAACTGAAAAGGGCAAATAATGCTTTAGTATTATTATGAAAACAGTTTTTACTTTGGACCCCACAAGAACCCTATCTGGCAGCAAGAGACTTCGGTTGGTATACCAGCTCTGAAATCTACTATCTTTATGATCCCGAATCTTACCTACTCAGTTTCCTCATCTGTAAAAGGGATTAATACTATTTGCACTTTTTTTTTGTTTTTGTTTTTGTAAGGTAATGGGGTTAAGTGACTTGCCCAAGGACACACAGCTATGTAAATATTAAGTGTCTGAGGTTAGATTTGAACTCAGGTTCTCTTGACTCCAGGATCAGTACTCTATCCATTGCACCACCTAGCTGACCCATTACTTGCACTCTTAACCTCATCAGGTGATTGTGAAGAAAGCACTTATGGCACTGATGAAATAGTAGCTGTGATATGTGCAGACTTCTCCTGCCAGAATGGGCCCTCCACACCCCTGTCAGATATTAAGATCAAGGATGGGCTGGGTGGACTGGACCCAAAGGCTAATCTACTTGGCCCTAGCAAAGTAGGAAAATCTTTTCCATAAGGCAATTTAGATACCCTAAAAAAGGAGGTGAGCTGACAAGAGAAACTGCAGAAAATTCCCTTTGGACTATAGTTCTTGATTTGAAGAGACTTCTTAGGGGTATGTGTTTGTCTGTGTGTGTGTGTGTGTGTGTGTGTGTGTGTGTGTGTGTGTATGTGTGTGTGTGTGTGTGTGTGTGTGTGTGAGACCCTCACAGAAGAGAGCATCCTTCCATAACAAGCCTAAATAAGATTATAGGATATGAGAAAGACCTTAAGAGGTCATCTTAAAAAAAAAAGAATGAGAGATCATCTAATGCCTCTAGTTCTACCTATTCATTTTAACAGAAGAGGAAACTGAGGCTTGGAGAAGGGAAGAGACTTGTTCAAGGACAAATGGCTAGCAAGTGTCAAAAAGCAGGAAACTGAGCCCAGTCTCTCCCTAACAAAGCAGGAGTATCTCCTTTGCTCTGTTCATTGTCTTTCTCCTCCAAGAAAGCTGCCCTACTGGGTATAATAATATTAATGAGGATGACTATGATGACAGATAGCATCTATATGGCACTATGTGTCAGATACTGTGCTAAGCATTCTACAAATAGTGTTTCATGGGGAAAAAATTAAATTAAATTAAAAATAAAATAAATAAATATCTCATTTGATTCTCACAACTGCCCTTCCAAAAGAAAAAGTTCTGTTAGATTTCCATTTAATAGATGGGGAAGCTAAGGCAGAGGTTAAATGAGTTTCCCAGGATCAAACAGCTGGTAAATGTCTGAGGTTATATTTGAACTCAGATCTTCTAGAGTCTAAGCTCTGTGTTCTGGACACAATGATGCCACCTCATTGCTCAAAAGAACTAGAGAATGGGTGCCCGAAAGGAAAAGGCATAATGAATAATGGATTAATCAAAAAAAAAAATCTAGAATGGGGCAGCTACAGCACCGGCCCTGAAGTCAGGAGGACCTGAGTTCAAATCCGACCTCAGACACTTAATAATTACCTAGCTGTGTGGCCTTGGGCAAGTCACTTAACCCCACTGCCTTGCAAAAAACAAAACAAAACAAAAAAATCTAGATTCAAGAAAGCTCTGTCACTAATTGACTGTGCCACTTACAGTAAATCATTTTCCATCTCCAAGCCTCAGTTTTCTCATTCATAAAATGGGGAAATCATATCCTTATGCTACTAGAGAAGGGTATCATAAGAACTGATAGATGCAAAGCATTTTGTTAACTGAAAATGCTGCTGGCTTATCTTGTTTAAATCATCTAATTAAAAAAAATAAATCATCAAATTCAGCCCCTTCATTTTGTAGATGGAGATACTAAGGCCAAGATAAAGAAAGTGCCTGAGGGCACCTAAACTGGTGAAACTACTCCAGAGAGGAAGCAGGGACTAGAAATGTAGACTTAACTTTTTGTTCCATGCTTTCCTCCATTAAATCAGACTATTTCTCTAACTGGGGAACTGTGGTACTGGGAAGGAACTTGTGTTTTTAATATTTTTATTATACCTAATTATTGCTTTTTCCCTAGTATTCTTTTTTTTCTTTTTATAAGGCAATGGGGTTAAGTGACTTGCCCAAGGTCACACAGCTAGGTAATTAGTAAGTGCCTGAGACCAAATTTGAACTCAGGTCCTCCTGACTCCAGGGCCCATGCTCTACCCATTTTGCCACCTAGCTGCCCCCTGAATCAATGATTCTTAGCCATAGTCTCCCAAAGAAATCATACAAATGAAATCCATGGATTTCAGGAAATTTGTGAACTTGGAGGGGCAAAAATACATCTTTAATTCAATAAAAGTGGTTTCCTTTGAAATCCTGTATATTTTATTTTTTGTATTTAAAAACATTATTTTGAAATGAGATCTCAAAGGCTTCATCAAACTCTCAGAGGGATCCATGACACAAAAGAAGGTTAAAAATTCCTGTTCTCTATTCTTTAAAACAGTGGTTCCCAACCTGGAGGCTGAGACATAAAGTGTTCATATGAACACCACGTACCATTATCTATCTCCAATACATTATTAAATGTTATTCAGTATAATAAATAAGTAAACATACATTCTATAGATACTATTGTGAATAATTTTTAAAAATCATTCTTAAAAACTGTGATATGCTCTATAAATTAAAGAGACTCAAAGCACATGCCCCACTGAAGAAACAAAGAGCCAGATACCATCACCTTTGAAAAATGGGTGAATGAAATGAAGATATTTTAACTAGACAAGACTAAGAGGAGAATGTGACTGGCATTTGCAAGTACTGAAAGGATCATTCCTCCAGGGAAGTAGACTATCTTCTAAGGCAGTAACATCCTTGGAAATCTTTAGGATCAGGAGACAAAAAGATCTTAGCAAATTATAATGATGACCTGAATCAACTGAATCCAACTCAATAAGCACTTACTAATTTTTGTTAATGTTTAAATTTATTAAAACAATAAAACAATGTAAGATAATATGATGAAATAAGGTAGGGGCAAATGGGAAGTCTAAGTCTTGGTTTGAAAATTAGACAATATGGGGGCGGCTAGGTGGTGTAGTGGATAAAGCACCGGCCCTGGAGTCAGGAGTACCTGGGTTCAAATCCGATCTCAGACACTTAATAATTACCTAGCTGTGTGGCCTTGGGCAAGCCACTTAACCCCGTTTGCCTTGCAAAAAACTAAAAAAAAAAAAAAATTAGACAATAGCTCCCATGAAAATGATTTAGGGTGCTCGCTTCGGCAGCACACATACTAAAATTGGAACGAAAATGATTTAAGGGGTCTTAGAAAACTCAAGTTGGGAAGAACAACTGGGGGCATGACACTTCCAAAGGCCAATGTGGCCTGAAGCTACATTAACTCAAGCCCCAGGAAGGGTTGGTAATATGCTCATTGCTGGGTACCATATTTGAGAATGGACATTGACAAATGGAAGAGCATCCAGAAGAGGGTGACCTGTATAGGAATATGATGAAAAGCCATGTTGCATGAAGACAAGACAAAAAAAAAAAAAACTGACAATGTTTAACTTGGAGAAAAGAAGACATAAGGAGACCAGATGGCTATCTTAAGTTACATTGCAGAGTGTTAGATTTGGTCTCTTTGACCCAAGAGAGACAAACTAGGAAAAGTAGAAAGAAGTTGAAGAGGACAGTTTCAGCTTCAGGTAAGGAAAAACTTTCTAAAATTAGAACTATTAAAAAGTAAAAGAAAGGACTGGGTTTTGAAAGTCATGAATTTCTCATTAGAAAAGATTGGAGTTGTATGAACTGATGTTGAGCAAGATGAGCAGAACCAGAAGAACATTGTACACCCTAACAGCAACATGGGAGTGATAATCAACATTAATGGACTTGCTCATACGAATAGAGCAACAATCAGGCACAATTTGAGGGTATCTGAGACAGAGAATGCCATCTGTATCTTAAGAATTGTGGAGTTTGAACAAAGACCAAAGACTATTACCTTTAATTTTTAAAAAATGTTCTCTTATTATATAATTCTGCTATATCTCATCCTCAAGGATATGATTTCTCTTTCATCACATTCAACTTAGATCAGTGCACACCATGGAAACAATGTAAAAACTAACAGACTACCTTCTGTGGGGAGTGGGGAGAGGGAACCAAGATGGGGGGGGGATTGTAAAACTCAAAATAAATAAAATCTTTCAAAAAAAAATTGGAGTGTTGTCCAGAAGGTTCTTGTCCATGAAACAGATGAATTCTAAGATCTGTCCATTCCAATTCTGAGATTCTGTGGCTCTTAGCAAAACTGAATGCCTGATTTGTCAAGGATATGGTGAAGGACATTCCTTGATGGCAGAATGAACATATATTCACTAAGGTCCATTTTTCTTGTGACTATCTGATTCTGTTCTTCTGGGATTGTTCCTCCTTTAGGTGCTGAGTCTTTTTCTGGCTTTATATATCTCTTTGATGCACTTTTACATCATCCCTTCCCTGTTGATGATGCAAGATTATTCTCCTTTGCAACCCTGCCTTTGGGAATGATTCCCCTGCAGAGATTCTCCTCTGCAATTTTAGCTCCTCCCCCTCCTCCTCCTCTCTTCAAAGAGGAGGTTTTTCAGACCTCACTCTTTCTCATACTGTGAAGGGAAGAATCTGATGTATATCAGCACATGCTAGGCAGTGAAGGCAAGGGATGACCTGCCAGCCACCTCTGCAGGTGCTTGGTATGGTATTGGAGGGCAGGAAGAGGCAGGGAAGATAGGAGTCACTTTCATTTTGGAGATGACACAGTGTTGTGGAAAAAGTGTTTGAGAGGTCTGGCCCAGAATCTCTTTTACATTGTCTATGGACTTGGTGACCATGTAAGGTCTTGAATGATAAGAACCTCAGAAGAGGATATCAAACCCAACATGAACTAGAGCAGAAATTCTCCAATGATACACACCCCAAAAGGCCATCCAATCTCTGCTTAAAGACTCCCATATTCAAGGGTACCCAACCCTCTTCAGAATAGCTTTAATGATTTGGGATGTTTACACATCATTCTCATATCTGCTTCTGTGCTCCTTCAATCCATCACTCCTGTTCTGTCTTCTGGGGTCAAGAGCAAGGCTAATCCTACTTCCCCCTACTGGACAACCCTCCAAATGCTTGAAGAAGATGGTAGTACAGGTGATGAGTGCAGCCTTGTACCTCAAAGTCAGGAACACCTGGGTTTAAATCTTTTCTATTAGCTGTGTCACCTCAAGCATGTCACAACCCCATGGGGCCTCAGATTCATCATCTATGGACTCAATAATCTCTAAGGTTCTTTCATATTTAAGCTATAACCTAATACTCTTATACCCTTTTCCAACACCCCCCCCAAAGTCTTCTCTTTTTCAGCCTATTTAAGCCTATTTTTATTTTTTAGCCTATTAATTTTATCTTTTCCAATTAATTGTCAATTGTGGCCTCTCTCTTCTAGTTGTGGTCCTCAGCTTCTAGCCATCACAGGCCATCTATTCTGACCCCTTCCATCCTTTACTGTTGAGAAATTTGAGGCAGAGGGAGATTAAGTCACAAGGATCTTCAGTTTAAGAATCCCTCAGAGATTAAGCCTCCTATTACCTTCCCAACTCAATGAGGAGTCTGTTGGCTTCCTGGTTGTTATGGTCAGTCAAATCCCTTCCCAACCACATCCTTTCATCTCTGGGGGAGGCATAGCTAACAAATATTTTGTGTGAAAAAATCCAGGAATTTGAGCAGCCATTAAGTTTAATATGAATCAACAATTTGATTTCAGCTAATATAACCTTAGGCTAAGTTAAAAGTGGCACAGTGTTCAGAATGAGGATGAGTAAGGGGCATGTTCCTGGCACTAGAGTTGTCAGATGTCCAGTTCTGGGTACAATGTTTTAGGAAGGATGTTGACAAATTAATGTCCATCCCCAGAAAGTTACGAAATAAAGACGATTTACTTGAAGAGTTTAATTTAGAGAAAAGAGTGGATGGAGGACATGGACCTGATATCTGCTTCTGAATATCCAAGGAGCTGTTGTATGGAAGACAAATGAGATGGTTCTTTTTGGGCCCAGAGCTAGGAGCAGCAGACTTATGTTTCTGAGAGGCATAGAAAGGTACAATGAGCTACAATGGTAACTGTCTTAAAGCAGACATTGCCAGTAGGGAGACTACTCCAATAAAGGTGAAACGATTGCTTGTCAGAATGTGGTCACTTTGGAGTTGGGTGAGATCCTGGAGGGAAAAGGAGGAAGGCTTGGGTCCAAGTGGCTCTTGCTGCCCCTGATCTGCCAGGTGACCTAGAATTCCATGTGTCATTTGTAAAATAAGGGGAGTGGCTTCTCTCTTTGAAGGGCCCAGGCTTGATGACCAGATAGGCTCCCTGAACTCAGCAAGAACCAGGGTGGGGAGGGCAAATTTTTTCCAGGCCTAAGCAAGGAAAAGTAGGCTGATGACATCAATGATTTCTTTGGGAAACACATTAACCTCCTGAGAATTATTTTTTACTGTACACTTATGGGAGAAGAGTGATAAGCATTTATTACCAAGCATGGCCCTAACTAAGCACTTTGCAAATATTATCTCAGATGATTCTTACACTACTCTTGTGTGGTGGGTGCTAGTATGATATTATGATCCCCACTTTATAGTTGAGGAAACTGAGGCAAACAGAGGATAAGTGATTTCACCAGGTGTCTGAGGCTGGATTCAAACTCAGGTCTTCTGAGTTGAGAACCAGCACTCTGAGCACTATGGTGTCACCCAGTTGCCTCAGATGATCATAAAAGAACTGAAAGGGGACTTAGAAATCTAATCCATTTCCTTCAATTTTACAGCTAAGGTAGATGAGGCCCAGCCCAGACCAGACCAAACAAGCCTTCCTCAGTATCACCACAGCAGACATTCTGCTGGGGCCTCCTGGCACTCTTGGACGAGTGGCCTGGTCTCTGCAGCAAGGAGAAGTAATAACAGTCTTTGGACACAGTCTAGTCTGGCTCCCTCATTCTGCAGGAGAGAAAATTGGGGCTGTGAGCACCTAAGTGACTCGCCATGAGATGGAAAAGCAAGCCACAGAGCTCAAGTCTGCACAAGGGCCAGCCCAAGTCAGGTTCTCTTCATTGCCAGAGACAATCTTCAGCTGTAGCAGATTCCTGAGACCCCCAGCAGCTCAAAGGAAAACTCCCACCTTCTTCCTCAACCTGGTTTCACATTTCAAGTGACATGGGGACTGGCAGGCTCTTTGCTGAGTGCTATGGGAGCACAGGAGTGAGGGCAGAGGAGTCAGGTCTTGCTGAGCATTCCTGCCATGTGGCCAGGGGCAGAGTGAGTCACATTGACTCTGGCATAATGGCAATTAAGATCTGCAGCTGCTATTAATAGTACCAGGACTGGCTCAGCAGGGGTTGAATGAGCAAACTCTTCCTTCTGAGGGGCTCTCATTCAGAAGTGCTGAGCCAGGGCCTGGAGTGGGAGAGAGAGAGAGAGAGAGAGCCCGGGCAACTGTCTGTCTGGCCCAAGTCTGGACAAGCCTGATGGCAACTGTGTATTTATGGGACAGAACTTCTAGGGGGACAGGAAAACTCTGACCAATAAAAAGATCAATAACAGTAAAATCAATAGAGCCAATAAGCATTTATTAAGTGCTGACTCTATTTCAAGTACTGGCCTAGGTGTTGAAGATTCAAATACAAAAACTGAACCCACATTTACTCTCCTAGAGTTCACATTCTGTCAGGGAAGACAGCACAGATACATATAAGTAGACACAGATTAAATACCAAATAAACGCAAGGTGGGTAGGGCGGTATGGATCAGTAAGGCTTCCTGTAGAAGGTGGTGCTTTTGTGAAGTCTTGAAGGAAGAAAAGGACTCTAGATAGGGAGATGAGGAAGGAGGACCCCTTTTGCTTGAAAAAGTGCACATGCCAAGACCTGGAGAGAGGCCACAGAGCTCCTGTGCCAGTTAGTGTACCCTTGGAAGACAGAGGATGATTTGGTTGGACTGTAGTGTATGAGAAGGGGACTAATGTATAGTGAAACTGGGAAGTTCAGCTGGGGCCCAGTTGTGAAGGGCTTAGAGAGGCAAAAGAGGTCAATCTTTTATCAGAGAGTATCATTAGAGGGAATCATTGGAGAGTACAGGGTAGGGGAGGCTAGGTGGCGCAGTGGATAGAGCACTGGCCCTGGAGTCAGGAGGACCTGAGTTCAAATTTGATCTCAGACAGTTTGTAATTACCTAGCTGTGTGGCCTTGGGCAAGCCACTTAAGCCCATTGCCTTGCAAAAAACCTTAAAAAGAAAAAGAAAAGAAAAAGGAGAATACAGGGTAAGGAAATGACATGATTGGATTTGTGCATAAGAAAAATCACTTAGATATCTGTGTAAAGGAACAGTTAGAATGGGGAGAGACCTGAGTTAAGGAAGACCATCCCAAGCCAATGCTATAATCCAGAGGTAACAGAAGACCTGAACAAAGGTAGTGGCTGTCTGAGTGAAGGAGGGATGGTCCAAGAAAGAGAGCTCATGGGAGCAGATAAGTAGGGGGAGGGAGGAGTGAGGAGTGAGGAGTTGAGAGTAATGAACCTAGGATCCTAGAAGAATGCTAAAGCCTTTGACAAGAGTTAGGAAAGCTTGGAATATAAGTTGGTGGGTAAGAATAATAGCTTCTTATATCACTCCCTATGTCACAGGTGGAGAAACTGATGCCCAGGAAAGAAGTCATTTGCCCAAGGTTACACATCCCCATCTTTTCTACATTCTTAGAGGATATTATTGTATACAATGTATATCCCCCATTAAATTGCAAGTATCCTGAGGGCATCTTTCTTCTTGTTATTTGTATCCCCAGAGTTTATCACAGGGACTGACTAAGCAAATATTTATTGATCATTTTGACTAATACTTGAGCTCTAAAGCTGTGATTCTCTCTGACCCTACAACCCTTTGAGAACATGACTACTTTATACTTGTCCAGATTCATATCAGCTGCAGGTGGTATTTTTCCATGTTAACATTATGGTCTTTAAATGAAATGAAGTAAGGGAAAATGAACCATGAACCAGGCTAACAGTCCAAAGATTCCTAACCACTTTCCTTGCCAAGGTAGGAGGATCCCCAAACTAGAGACAAAAGCAATGTCTTAGTTTGGAAATTTTGGTCACACACAGATCAGGGTAGTTGTATATCCATGACAACACAGGTATGATCAAAGAATCAGTCCTGACTTGTTTAATACTCCCTATCTCTCTGAAACTCCCCTATCTCCATTAGTCTGTTTTCTCTAGACCTGGGCCGAAGCTAACTGTTCCTGTGCAGTTAGCTTCTACCCTCTGGCTGTTGTCTGCACCAGCTGGGTTTCCTCCAACTCTCACTGTCTCTTCCCTGCAGCTTCCTTTCCTGCCTCCTGTTCTATTGGTCAAGTTGGTTCCCTGGGGCCCTGTTCCCGCTGGACCCTTGGGGATGATGACTAAACAAAGCTCTGACTTGGACATGTCTTGGTTCCCTCAGCCAAAGCTTCTGCTATCCCTAACTCTTTTGGAGAATGCCTCCCTTCCACTGGAGTTCCCTGTCCCTAGAATGCTGGAAAATGGGATCAGGGTTGCTAATTGCCCTTCTGAAAATTTCCTGCAAGATCATTGCAAGAAAATGGCAAATGGACAAAGTTCAAATCAGAGAGAATAATAAGCAAATCCAACAAGCCAAAGTTGTCTATTTAGGGGGCATTGTGGTTTGGGAAGTACATTGGCAAGCTGGAATCTGTCCAGAGGAGGATAACCAGAGTGGGAAGGGACTGAAAACTACAACACAGGAAGATTGCTTAGAAGACTGCCTAACTTGTGGGTGGCAGGGGGTAAGGGTAGAACCAAGACAGTGAAGCAGAGGCAACCCAGCTGAACTCTCAATATTCCCCTGCAACATCTTTAAAATAATGCCTCATATCAAAGCCAAAAAAGGGTGAAATATTTTTCTGGCATAAGAAAACTTAGGCAGTCTGCAGGAGAAGTTTGTGACACTGTTCCGGAGTTCATACACACTGCAGTGGGTACAACAGCAATAGCTTCAGGAGCTCTCAGACCAGTGATGGTAAAGGGACCAGACTACTGATCAGAAAGATTATATTAAGGGGCAGCTAGGTGGTACAGTGGATGGAGCACTGGCTCTAGAGTCAGGAGGATCTGAGTTCAAATTCTACCTCAGACACTTAGCTGTGTGACTTTGGGCAAGTCATTTAATGCCACTGCCCTGCAAAAAAGATCAAAAATAAACAAAAAAAAGAAAGAGATTATGGGAAACTCTTTGCAGGCATTGGGTATAGCTGACATTGATTGACAGATTTATTGCCCATACACAGTTCTGGGTCACAATTCCAGAGTAGAGAGGAGTTGGTCACAAAAGAGCATGAGTCTTGATCACAGTTCCAAGGCAAAGAGGAATATTAATATTTGTGACTGCAGGGAATCAGGGGTCCTTACTAAGTAAAGACTAGAATGAAGAGACCACAGGAGAATAGTGACCACACCTCCCTAAGATCATACTACCCTGTGAAAGTACCCAAAACTTGCAGACTCCCAGAACTAGCTTCGAAAACAGTAGCATAGGACCAATTGAAACCTCAAGTTTAAAGTCAAGAAATAGTCTGGAAAATGAGCAAACAACAACAAAAAGCTATCATGGTGGCAGGAAAGACTAAGACATAAAACTCAGAAGAAGACAATGTGAAAACTGCTACAAAGTCTCAAAGAAAAATGCTAATTGGACCTAAGCCCCAAAAAATTTCTTAAAAAGAGTTAAAAAAGAGAGATAAGAGTGATACAGGAAAAATAAGGAAAAGAAATGAGAGTGATGCAAGAAAATTATGAAAAGAGAATTAACAGTTTGTTAAAAGTGACACAAAATTTGGAACTGAGCCCAAAGGGTTATAAAATTCTGCATACCCTTTGATCTAGCAATACTACTACTAAGTCTATATTCCAAAGAGATCACAAAAAAGGGGAAAAGGATCTACATGTACAAAAAAATAACAGCACTTTTTGTGGTGGCAAAGAATTGGTGACTGAGACAATACACATCAACTGGGGAATGGCTAAACAAGTTGTGGTATATGAATGTAATGGAATACTATTGTGTTATAAGAAATCATGAGCAGGCAGATTTCCAAAAACCCTGGAAAGCCTTACCTGAACTGATGCTGAGAGAAGTGAGCAGAACAGGAGAACACTGTACACAGTAACAGAAACATTGTGTGATGATCGACTAGTTCTTCTCAGCAATAGAATGATCCAAGAGAATTCCAAAAGATTCATGATGAAAAATGTATACTGAAGTATACTATTGTACTTTTTTGTTTTTTGTTTGGTTCCCCCCATTTATTGTTTCTTTTTTTTCACAATAAGACCAATGTAGAAATGTTTAACATACTTGTACATGTGAAACCTATATTAGACTGCTTGCTGTCTTGGGGTAGGGTAAGGAAGAAGGGAGAAAAATCTGGAAACCAAAATCTTATAAAAATGAATGATAACTATTTTTACATGTAATTGGAAAAATAAAATGCTATTTACAAAAATACAAATAAAAAAGACACCAAAAAGTAATGAAGAAAATAATACCATAAAAACAGAACTAGTCTAATGGTAAGAGAGGCACAAAAATTCACTGAAGAAAAGGACTCCTTAAAAACTGAAATGGCTAAATAGAAAAGGAGATACAATGTTTTGCATGACTATACATGCATAACTATTATCAAAATATTTGCCTTCCCAATGAGGGGATAGGTAAGGAAGAAAGAAAGAGAATTTGGAAATCAAAAAAAAATTATATGTTTAAAAAAATTACTTTTACAGTTGGGGAAAATAAAAAATTAAATTTTTTAAAAAAGGAAAAATATGTACAAAATCTCACCAAAGAAAATAATTTCCTAAAAATTATAACTGGACAAGTGAAAGCTAACTGACTTTGATACATCAAGAAACAACAAAACAAAGTCAAAAGAATAAAAAAATAAGGGGGGGATATGAAATATCAGAAAAACATTTGACCTGGAAAATAGATCAAGGAGAAAATAAAGAAATCATTTAAGAATTACTGGATGGCCTGAAAGCCATGATCAAGGAAAGAACTTAGATATTATATAGTTCAAGAAATTATCAAGGAAAACTTCCCTAATATCTTAGATCTATAAAGTAAAATAGAAATTGAAAAAAATCCACTGATCACCTTCCTGAAAGAGATATCAAAAATGAAAACTCCCATAAATATTATGGCCAAATTCTAGAACTTCCAGGTCACAGGAAAAATATTTCAAGCAGTCAGAAAGAATCAATTCAAGTATTGTGGAGTCACATAAGATTTAGCAGCTTCCAGGTTAGAGAAGCAAAAGGCAAAGGAATTGGGATTAATAACCATGACCAGCAAAAAAACTGAGAACAATGCTTCAGGGGAGAAATGGATATTTAATGACTTTCATGGAAGACTTTCATGCATTTCTGATGAAAATACCACGGCTGAATAGAAAATATGACATTCAAACACAAGACTCAAGAGAAGCATAAAAAGGTAAACAAGAAAGAGAAATTATAAGGGACTCAATAAAATTTAATTGTTTACAATCCTATATGGGAAAATGATACATGTAAACTCCTAAGAATGTTATAATTATTAAGGTAATTAAAAGAACTTTAAATAGAGGGCATAGATGTGAGTTGATTAAGTTGGGATGATCTCCAATAAAAATTAAGTGATAAGAAAGAGCTTTTATAATGGAGGGGAAGTTGGAGGGGTGGGCAATGCTTAAACCTCACTCTCATCAGAACTGGTTGAAAGATAGAAAAATATACACTTTCAGATATATATACATATATATATATGTAATTCAGTCAATAGGGAAATAGGAGAGGGACATGATAAGAGAAAAGGGGGAAAGTGATAAAAGGAAAGCAATGGTTAGAAGCAAAATGGACTTTGAGGAGGAAAACAGTCAATAATCATAATTGTGAAAGGGATGAGTTCACCCATAAAACAGACACAGATAGCTGAATAGATTAGAAACTGGAATTCAGCAATATGCTGTTTACAAGAGACACACTTGAACTAGAAAGACACACAGAGTTAAAATAAAGGGCTAAAGCAGAATCTAATATGCTCTAGATGAACTAAAAAAAAGTGGGAAGAGCAATTATGATCCAATACAAAACAAAAATATAGACCTAATTAAAAGGAAAAGTCAAGGAAATCACATTTTGCTAAAAGGTACTAAGGACAATGAAGTAATAATTTACAGCAAATTTCTCTGATAAAAATCTCATTTCTCAAAAATATACTGAGTAAAAAACTGAATCAAATTTATAAAAATAAGAGCCATTCCTCAAATGATAAATGGTCAAAGGATATAAACAGGCAGTTTTCAGAAGAAGAAATAAAAGCTCCTTACAATCATATGAAAAAATGTTCTATTCTGGAGAATAATTTGGAACTAGGCCCAAAAGGCTATTAAACTGTGCATACCCTTTGACAGAGCAATATGGACAGTAGGTCTATATCCCAAGAGATCAAAGAATAAAGGAAAATGATCTACATGTATAAAGCTGTTTATGGCAGCTCTTTTTGAGGTGACAAGAAATTAGATATTAAAAGGATGTTCATCAGTTGGAGAATGGCTGCACGTTGTGGTATGAAATTGTGACGGTGAACAATTGTTGTAAGAATTGACAATGGGGGTGGTTTCAGGAAAACATAGCAAGACCCATATGAAATAGTGCAAAGTGAAATGAGAAAAACCAGGAGTACATGTTTTAATGATGATCAAGTGTGAAAGACTTGACTAGTCTTATTAATACAATAAACCAATAAACCAAGACAACTCCAAAGGACTTATGATGAAAAAAATGCTATCTACCTCCAGAAAAAGAACTGATGAACTTTGAGTGCAAATTGAAGTATAAGTTTCTCACAGTCTTTATTTTTCTTGTCTCTTTGGAAATTTGGTTAATACGGAAATAAATTTTGCGTGACTTCTGATGTATAATTGATATATATATATATATATATATATATATATATATATGCTGCCTTCTCAGTAAGTGGGGAAGGGGATTAGAGGTAGGGAGAGAATTTGAAACTCAAAATTTAATTAGAAAATAATATTAAAAAGGAATAAAAAAAACTGAGGGGGGAAAGATAACTTATCTAAATCTTATCTAAGACTTGGAGAATGAAGAAAAACAGGCTAACTATTTTCATGATTATGAAGGGTTATTATACAAAGGAGAGATTTGTTCTACTTGGCAGCTTTGGGAGCAGCTGGCTTCAGAGGAGCAGATAGTTCCAGGGAGGCAAATTTTGACATGATAGAATGACAGCTATAGCCAAGACACTAGAGTCTCCCAGAAGTATAAGTGATATAGATATACTTATTCCCATTTTTTACAGACACAGAAACTGAACTGAGGGGAAATCATTTGACTGGCTTTAGGGACTGACTTTGAACCCAGAATCATCCTGACTTCCAAGTCAGGACTCTTCCCACCAGCCCACTGTACCCCATCCCCTTTCTAAAAGTTTGACATATTCAGGACTGAGGAGGCCTATGCTCAGAAAGCAATGAATTACTGTCTGGATCCCTACCCATAAATAGGGAAATTGAGACTCAGAGAAGAGAATTGACTTGTCCCAAGGCATTCAGCCAATAAGTAGTAGGGTAAGGTCTTATGGGACAAGCTAAGGACAGGCAAGTGGTTTTAGTGGATAAAGTCCCAACCTGGAGTCAGGAAGACTCAAGTTCAAAACTAACCTCAGACATTTATTAGCTGTGTCACCCTGGACAAGTCACTTCCCCTCTGTTTGCTTCAGTTTCCTCATCTGTAAAATGAAGATAATAATAGCCCCTGCTTCCAAGGTATGCTGATGAGGGAATGGTTGTAAAGTATCTGATTGAATGTCTGATACTTATTAAATGTTGTGTAAATGTTGGCTGCAAGGACAATAACAATGACTTCAAATTCAAGACTCTTTCCTAGAAGAGGGAACAATCATTGATATAATCCTGTGTCTGCCCCTTGTGCTTAATGCTTTACCAATAATAATTATATTTTTGTACTTCATTTTTGTAGACCACAACATTAGCTATGACAAGCAGGTGAATTGGATTTGAGTGAGGGGTGCTATGCTAGGTCACCAGCCTTACTTTCTCCTCCAGAGCCATCTGGGTCCAGTGGCCAGATAGGAATCAGTTTGACTGGAGATGGCCCTGGATGTAGGTCATGCCCAAGATCACACAACTAAAAAGTGACAAGTGTCTGAAGTCAAATTCGAACTCCCATCCTCCTAAATCCAAGACCAGTGCTCTAACCATTGTCACCTAGATGCCTTGCTTTACCAATATGACCTCATCTGAATGAGATCTCCATTCTATCTGACCCATCTTAAAATCCACTTCTCCAACCTTGGACTCACTTTCTTTCCATTGAAGCTTGTTCCCACCCTACCTTCACTATGTTCCTGCTACTCTGGATTCCCAGAGGCCAGGAACTGACAGGGTCTGGTACACAGGAGGCTCTTCACCAATACTGACTGACTGACTGATTGACTGTCCCAGAAATGCACCACCATCCATCACAAAGGTGCACAGTCAAGCAGACACAATACACGAGAGCTTATGTTGCAAATGAGCAGACCAATAAAGAGGATGGATCACTCCTAGATAGGAGAAAGGTCTGTAGTCTTCAGTCAGTTGGGTCTTTCTGTTTCTTCCCTCCAATCACAGAAAGACAGGAATCAGGATAGAAGGCGCAGGACCCAGGGATAGAGTGTGCCAGGGTACGACTGACAGGATGAACACAGATTCAGGTTCCCATTTTTCCAGGACTTGACGCAACCCAGGCTCAGGGATCCAATCAGAATCTACCAGCACCCTGCGGGCCTCCTCTCAGCCCACCCTAATAACTTCTTCAATAGAAACACAAACAAGGAAAAACAAAGCCGCCAACACGTTATTATTACGGTTGATTCAATCCAGAGGATTTGTCACCGCCCCATAATTTTCTTTTCTCATTGTCTCCAGCAAGAGAAGAGTAAATCTGGCTGTTTCTAGTTACTTGCCTCCTTCAGTACATACCCCCCCTCCCAACAAAATAGCTGGCTCATTTCTGTCTGGAGAACACCTGGGGCCAAAAGACAAGGGAGGGAAGGAAAATGAAGAGCGTGTGTCTGAGGAGTCTGGGACATGTTGCACCCGTAGTCCAGGAAACTTAAGAGAGACCATGATAGTGGACTTTAGGGTAGACAAGGCCAAATAATAGAATGAGCTCGGGATTTGGAGTTAACCTGAATTCTGTTACCTACTGTCTCTATAAAGTAATTTCTTCTCTCTGGGCCTCAGTTACCATCTCTGTGAAATGGGATGGTTTGGATCACACCGTCTGAACTCTAAAGTCCCTAAGAATCTGAAAGGGTTTCATGTGGAAGGAGGTTAGGTCAATCAAGAGAACTAGGAGAGAGAGTAGGAAAGACAGATAAGAAATTTGAAATCATTTAAATGGCCAGAGTACTGCCTCTGGAGGGAATGAGTTCTCTATTAAGCCTGCAAGATCGTTTATCAGAGACCTGTAGAAGGGTTCTTAGGTGGGGATTGGTTGAACCAAATATGCTCTAAAGTGCCTTCTGGGGGGGGGGGGGGGTGGCTAGGTGGTGTAGTGGATAAAGCACCGGCCTTGGAGTCAGGAGTACCTGGGTTCAAATCCAGTCTCAGACACCTTAATAATTACCTAGCTGTGCGGCCTTGGGCAAGCCACTTAACCCCTTTTGCCTTGCAAAAAAATAAAAAAATAAAAAATAAAATAAAGTGCCTTCTGGCTCTGGGATCCTGTTGCTTATTGGTGCTTGGACAAGGCTGGCCTGATCATTACAAGATCGAGGTCTGAATGTCACCTCTGACACTCACCAAATGACACAAGTATGTCATGGAATCTCTCCAAGTCTCAGTTTCTTCATCTGTGTTAGGGTTTAGTCTTTGGAAGAGGATGAACAAGTCTTTCAAAGTCAAATGGCTTCCACCTAGGGGTGGCCTAACACCTTAACCTAGTTGAATTTTCCCTTTGTGTATATGTTGGTCAGGAGCTGCTGAGGTCCCTGGGATTCTGTGACTTTCACTTAACCAGGGGAGCAGTGGGAAGTCTTCAGGGTCAGAAGACCCATACCCAAATCTCCAAGGGCAAGGTTATATCCCCTCATGGAGCCTCATTATCCCTGGCTAGGTCTGCCTGCCTCCAAGAACTCCTGGGAACCTCAGAAGAAACAATGGCTCTGAAGCACCTGGAATCACCAGGAGCTTGGTAATTGTCAGCTCTTTGTATCATTCCCTCAATAGAATCTGCCTAGAATGCTTCACTGGATTGTGAGAATGGCCTCTCTGCTCATGATGACAGGTTCTACCAAGCAGAGAAGAACCATGTGTGTCTGTCTCCTGAGAAACAACTGAGCTAAGCATGGAAAGGTTAGCTCACCAGAAGGTTGGTCAGAAAACCCTGGCAACTCCAGAAAGGGATAAAAGGAGGGAAGGAGTTGCCTTTGTGGAATACACACCCTGATGAAATTAGGTCATCTAAGGCATCCAGTGAGACCTGTGTATATATACTGTAGGGGGGTTGTGGATGGAAGAGAACAACATCTTTGTTTTCACTAGCCTCATTTACCATTTCCTTCCATTACTGAAAACCATGATTCTGAGAAGGGAACTTATAAGCCTCACTGACCTGACTGCCAGGGGTCTAGGACACAAAAAGCTGCTTCTTTTCAAAGCCCTGATCCAAAGTATTGAAATAATAAAATATAGCATTTTAAAGGCTGCAAAGCATTTTACTACACATATTCCCTCCTATGACTCCTAAAACAAGCCCAGAAGGTAAATAAATATTGTGGGTAGGGTCTCTTTTTCACAGATGAATAAACTGAGGTTTGGATAAGTGAAATGATCTGTCCCTATGATGCTTCCAGTTAGCAAGTACTAGAGGCTTTCCCCCTCTTAGTCCATACTCTTCCCAGAGTGCTTTGTTTTCATGTGTATTATTCTTGCTTTTTTCTACTCCTTGAGAAAGACTCAGACAGAGCCATTGCTTTTCAGCATTACCCCATGTATCCCTGAGAAGAGAGTCTACTGTAGGCACTATGAATCTGCCTTTGCCTACTGTCTGGTCAAACAATATCTACCCTTGCCCCTTCTCATCCCTTACCTTTAGATGACTTCCCTAGGTCTCCCAACAGTTTTAAGTGTCTCAGGCTGCATTTGAAATGGGGTCTTCCTGACTCCCAAAAATGAGAGGTCTATCTACTGTACTACCAAGCTGCCTTAAATACAGGCATTGTGAATTCCATTTACCTGGAGTTCTGAGAACTTGCATGACTTGCTTAAAGTCACAAAGCTAGTGAGTGGTAGAGTGGGAATATTGCAAGTCTTCTAACAGATGTTTCTGCCTCTATTTTCTTCTCCTTGTAATCAATCCATTCATATCACATTCATATCAGTGCTGGGCTAATCTTTTTTTTTAAAGGTTTTTGCAAGGCAAATGTGGTTAAGTGGCTTGACCAAGGTCACACAGCTAGGTAATTATTAAGTGTCTGAGGCTGGATTTGAACTCAGGTACTCCTGACTCCAGGGCCGGTGCTCTATCCACAGCAGTGCCACCTAGCTGCCCCTGGGCTAATCTTTATACAAATAGATTTGTATTTGTAACTTGTACCTCAAAATCTTCAGTGGTTTCTCAAACCTTCTTTGCCTAGTATTCAAGGCCCTACCTTCCTTCCCAGTAGGGAAAACATATGACAAATCTGCTTATTAGTCAAGCAAAATAAATTCCCATATAAGGAGCTCACTTTCTAAGCAGAGTTGTAATGGTAAGGGATGAGAAGGGGCAAAGGCAGATATTGTTTGGCCAGGCTGTGGACAGGGAAGAACTGATAAGAATGCCTATGGTGGACAACGACCAAAAGGAGACCAATCTCCTCTCAGGGATATGTGGAAATATGCTAGAAAAGAATGACTGCCTAAATGTTTCTTTCTCAAGGAGTAGAAGAGGGTAAAAACAATACACATGAAGGCAGCAGGGCCCTATGAGAAGACTGTGGACTAAGGAAAACCTGATCTTGCACCCTACCTATCCCTTACCAGGATACTTACCTAGGGAACCATATCTTCCCACTCTCTTTTTCTTCTTCATCCACTCCACCTTCTATTCAAACTGTCCTCCTCTGAGTCCCCAAAGATCTTGTGCATTCTGGACTTTGCTGCCTGTGGCTGCCATGCCACCCTTCTGCTATTTTCCTCACCAGTCAGTGGGCCTGCTCCTGATCCTCCCCTCCCCTTGTGGCCTTTCTAGGGCCACAACTTTGCTCTGCCCCTGACCCACTTACAGAGCAGCAAAGACGGCCCCAAACCTCCCTCACTGCTCAGCTGCTCTACAAGTCCAGGCTTCCCTCATCATCTGTACTTGTGTCTGACTCCCTTATGAAACTGTAAATCCCAGGAGGCCAGGGACACCTCATCCACATCTTGTACCCTGTCCTGTAGTCTATGGCTCTGCATACAGTAGACACCAAATGTTTAATGAATAAACACTGAATTAAGTGGTAGTCTGGCATTCACTGAGGTCACAATGGGGCAGATTTCAGCTCCTTAAGAATCAATCAAGGCAGCTAGGTAGCACAGAATTCAAATATGACCTCAGACATTTAACATTTACTTAGCTGTGTGACCTTGGTCAAGTCACTTAACCCCATTGCCTTGCAACCCCCCCCCCAAAAGAAAAACAAAAAAAGAATCAATCTAAGGGGTGGGGATCCTCACACCTTGAGTCAGGAACATCCAAAGTCTGTCCTACCCAACCCCCCACTCTCTTACAAGGGAGTTTGCAGGTCCACCCCCCACATACATACACATACTTTTCTGCCCCAGGATCCACTCTCTTTTCAGAAACTTCTGGGGAAAAAATATTGAAAAACAAACATTTCTGCTTCCATGGGCTATTTCATTCAAAGGAAAATGTTTAAAACAATGAAGGGATTTGCACATTGGCTTGCATGTGTGCTTAAAGCCTGCCTGGTCCCAGTACTCGGAGTTTCAATAAATACTCCTGTTCTTGTTCAAACAAAGATCCATCCCATTGTTTCTAAAAGGATCTCCATTACAGTTCCAGTTGAATGTTATGGTCCCATTCTGTCTTTAATCCTTAATATGGTTTACAAACTGATTTCCTAGACAACAATGAGGGAAGGCATCTAAACACAGAACTTGGACCAGGGAACATTAATTTTTTTAAATTTTCTATGACCATTAGCTAATAGAAACCTTTAAAATGAAAGACAATCTTAAAGCTCATCTAACCCAAGTCCTTTGTTTTAGTGTGGTACAGTAGCTTGCACATAGTAAGAAGGCACTTAATATTTGTTGAATTTATTTGAATTTGGACTCAGAAAACCTGGGTTTGAAGCTGAGCTGTAATTCTTACTGGTTACTACCATGGGCTAAGTTCCTTTCACTCTGACCCTTTGGTTCCTCATGCATAAATGGGGATGACTGCTCCATTTGCCTTATAAGATTACTGTCAGGAAAACCCTAGGGAACCTTAAAACACTAGATAAAGGTCAGTTACTATTTGACAGATTTAGAGCTGGAAGGAGCCATACAACCAGGTTATTTTACATGGAACAACACTGAGGCCAGCAGAAGGAAATGCTTTACCTGATGAGGGGTAGAGTGGGACCATGAGCCTTCACTGTCTATTGTGTTAGGTGACTGCCTAAGGCCTTGGGCCTAGGGAGAGGCAGAACCCAAAGTGGAAAATCAGCTTCTTTGGCACCCAATGCAATCTCCTTTCCATAACTCTATGCTTCCTGTCAGACAGACCAGGTAGACAGACACTCTACTCTGGTCAGAGGCATGGATGGGATGAATGATGCTGGCTGTTCAGAGGAGCTATCAGATAGGAAGCTTCTTTTCCAGTTTAACTCTAGAGCAAAGAAGGAGGTCATCAGGACAAAATCAAGAAGATATGAATTCATTAAAAGGAGACAGGTTATACTGCATGCTCTTCTTCCACATTTTGGAACAAATCAATCAGTGGCTCTGTTGTTTCATGTAAGATCCTAGAGAAATAAAAATACAGGGGAGGGAAGGAGGGAGGGACAGAAAGAGGGAGAGAGAGAAGAGAGACAGAGAGACACTAGGAAAAGGAGAGTGTCTCACAGAGGGGACTGAAGATCTGCAGGTATGAATAGCAGCTAATTTGTTCCCAGCTGTGTAGACTAAGCACAGCATTACACAACGCTGAGAGGGCTCTTGTTGTGGGGACATGTATACATGCACCCACACACATACATATCCAGACACCATATAAAAATTCAAATATGTAATTTGGGACTAGAAAGAACTTAATATTCACTCATAATATGTACAGCATATAAAGCAGAGAATTAACAGAATCAGAAAAATAAAAATTTAGGATTGGAAATGACGTTAGAGATCATTTAACCCAATCTCCCTTGTTGTACAGATGAGGCCCCAAAAGGTCAAAAATGTCTTTCTAATTGTCCCTGCAAGCTGCCAGGTGAAGGGTGGAAGAAGCTGAACATGGTGCTGGGTCTGGACGTTTCCAATCAGAACTGATCAAACAGCAAAAGCACCAGGAGGGAAGCTGGGCCAGCTCTGCTGGAGAAGTTGTCTGTGCTGATTCAGATAGTCCGTGTGGCAAATAGGCCAACTGCAGGGAAGGTGAGCTTCCAACAGGGTAAACAAGCTTCCTGGCAGTCCCAAGGTGCCTCCCCTCCACCCTGGTGACTTGACAACAGCTCTGCAATTGTACCAACATGAGCAGG
The DNA here is from genome assembly GCF_037893015.1 of Macrotis lagotis. Lineage (NCBI taxonomy): Eukaryota > Metazoa > Chordata > Mammalia > Peramelemorphia > Peramelidae > Macrotis > Macrotis lagotis. The sequence goes on along the minus strand of NC_133666.1, from coordinate 645,903,179 downwards.
AGGCAGTTTTGCCCACATGGCTCACTCCTCCAGAGGGTGAAAGCATCTTCTGAGTCTCTGATCCAGCAGAGGGGAAAAAAAAGCAGGTAAGAGTCACTGGGGCAGATTAATCTTGTATCTTTTCATGAGTTAACAAGCAAATAGATCCTCCAGACTGGAGAAACTTGTTTCTCTGAGTTCTTAAAAAGCCCAGAAAACCTACTCACCAAATTCTTGCTTGACAGTCTTGTCCATTTCTTGATATAGCTGCCACCTTGTGATATGGACATGCAGGCAGTGGCCCAAGTTGCTTTCCACCAGAACCTCTATTTCTGTGACTAGACTCCTTATGGCAGTACCTGATTCTTTGCCAGCTAGGAAAAGAGCTTCACCCCTCTTTTCTTTCAAATTCTTCAACAAAACACCCAAGTCATCCCTTAGCAGTTCCTCCCTATTCAGCTGCCCTTAAGACAGCCTCTGAATCTCTCACCTAAAGCTCCTGGCAGAAGAATTCACTAATGACATGGGGGCTGTTCAAAGGTGTCAAAAAGTAGTGGTCACCAGTCATCCTCTGATAGGAGTTCAAAGAGCAAAATAAGTATTCCAAGGCAATATTGTACTTTACTCATTTAAGAGCAAAGAAGGAAGAGTACCCTCCTGACATCTGAAACAAGAACGCTCCAGGGACGGCTAGGAGGCACAGTGGATAAAGCACCGGCCTTGGAGTCAGGAGTACCTGGGTTCAAATCCGGCCTCAGACACTTAATTATTACCTAGCTGTATGGCCTTGGGCAAGCCACTTAACCCCATTGCCTTGCAAAAAAAAAAGAATGCTCCAAGCACAGGGTTGGCAGAACTGCCTCAGGAGAATAGTGTCCAACAAAAATACAGCAACCCATCATCTGAACATACAAAACCACTAAATCTCAATTATATCTAATATTAACTCTGGGGTTTAGGAGCAAAGGTATAAGGAATAACAGTCTGTAGGGCAGTTCACATAAATACCTATTTACAGATGCCCATTAAATCTGAAGAGAAGCCACTATGAATTCTATATTATTTATAATCATCAAAAGATAACTCCCTGACTGTACGCACAGGACCTTCTGAATAGTTAAGGAAAGAGAACAAAAAGGAAGGAAGCAGAGTGGAAAGCCAAAAAGTCACCTGTTCCAAGGGTTGTCTCCTCCCTGGGCTTGTTCAGGTCTAACTGAACTGGGATCGCACAGCAGCTATTTACATCCTGGAAATAGCTAAGGAAATGAATCAGTCTAGGTTGGCACAATCCCTGACCCATACTAAACATCTGTGAAGCAAGCCCTGAGCTCAGGAGCCAGTGAAGGATTGGGGAAGGGTGTAAGGCAGCACAGCACTAGGGATTGAACATGCAGGCACCATGCTGACACTCTCAAGGACTGAAGTCACATCTTCTCCGCTTTGTCTTCTCATCATCTCCTGAGCAAATGGTAACAGAAGAGGCAGGAGCAGGAGTAGGGGGAATACAGCTTATGGAAAGCAAAAACACCAGGGAAAATTGTCTGGATCCTCTGGAATGGAGGTCTCCAGAAAGGACAGCTTTCCTCTTCATGGGCTAGAAGAATAGCATTACTGCAGCCTGCTTCCTTTCTTCACTCATTGCCTCCCATGAAAATAGGGGAACAAATGCTGGCTAAGTTGTTTTTATTAGCCCTGACAGTTGGTGAGAGTGGCACCAATAATCAGGGGTTAGAACTGATTTAAAGAACTGTGTTTTTAAGTTACCTTAAAACAGAACGGACTATGAAGAGTTTAAGGGGATTATTAAAGATTTTTGAATGTCAGAGACTAAAGGGAACTTGGAATGAAAAATATAGTCCATTAGACTGGGAAGGGAAATTAGACTATACTTGAGTATTAAAATGAGCACCTTATATAGTACATCTACCTCTTTTTACAGATTAGGATGGTTAGAGAGTTATAATAACCTGACAAAGGGTGTCATCACAAGCTATTGGCTTGGTCTTCTGACCTAGGACCCTTTCCATTAAATCAGACAGAAGAAGGCAAAGTTTAGTCCCTGAAAATTAGAGCATCAGGAGCCAAACAGAACAGAGACTTCTCAGGAGTAAATCCTTCTCACTGGTTCCTCTGTTTCAGTGTAGCAAACAAACAGAGAGCAGCTCTAAAGGCTAGAACTAGAGGAGCCTCAAGACTATCTCAATCTACTTCCCTGGCCCTTGGGCCTCTGAAGAGGTTGGTACAGTTCAATGTGGGTTTGGGTGGAGTTTGTTTTTTTTTTTTGTGGGGAGTATGTGGAGTGAATGAATGGATCAATACCTGATTCCAAGAGCTAGGGAGAAAAAAATGAAGGGAACTAAAGAAGTGGCTACAAGTGTTGGGACCACCAGCTGGGCCACTTTCTAATCAGCTTTCTGGAAGCTGGCTTCAAGCATAGTCTCCAAACCAATTTATTCCAACAAAGATGAATTAAATCCAGGCCTTTGGTGCAATTAAAACCAAAAACTATCTGTACACAGGCATTTCCTGATTCTTAGTTTATAAGGATATCTGAGCCATTTCCTGACTGTATTTGAGGAATACAGCCTTCATTCCCTTTCATCCTCAGATGCCTCCAAGTTCTATTTCCTGGGCAAGCTACATCATTCCTGCCCTCCTGGCAAAAACAGGAGGTATGTGGCTGTGGCTGGGCCCCCAACAGATTTCATCAAGTCCTCCTGACTGACTGGAATAAGCCGGTGGCCCCAAGTCACCAGAAGGAAGGAAAATTCCTGTGAAATTAGCAAGAGAGTATGAAACAGAAAACACGACAGTGGCTCAAAAGTTGGCAAATCTAGGGCAGGAAGAAGAATGTGTACAAACACTCTCCCACCACCTCGCCCCCCCTTTCCCTTTTTCCTATCAGTGGTAAGCATGTAACTTTAGCAAGCAGAGCACACTCCATTTAAATGCTGGTAACTGCCCTTAGGCTGGGCTGCTGGTGAACAAAGTACTCAAACAGCAACCTTACTGCACTTCTGGTGACCCCGGCCATTGGCGTTCTCTACCCAAATCCTACCAACAATGTCTTCTTGGATCACCAAGGCCAGGATGGCCAGAAAATATTGAAACCGAAGCAGAGGAGACTTCTGAGGGGTCCAGTCAAAGGCAGACCAAAGACCTGGAAGATCCATACATTAATGATGCTAATTCTAACCCAGAGGATGGGAAAAAGGGGGAAGAGAGAAGGGGGTGAGGAGAAGAGAAAGGAAAGGAAAAGGAGAGGAGAAGAAAGAGTAAGAGGAGGGGGAAGAGAAGAAAAAAGAGAAAGGAGAAGGGAAAAGGAGAGAGAGAGAGAGAGAGAGAGAGAGAGAGAGAGTAAGAGAGAGATATGAATGAAATGCCGAGGGGTGGTTTACCCAATCTGTTCCCCAGTCTTCATCTCAGCTTGTGTCTCTTGCTTCCTTCATGTTCTTCAGTCATGAGGTCACATTGCTTTTCACCACAAGAAAATAGCATCACACACAACTGATAAATATATATATATGTTGGAGGGTAATATTCTAACCTGCAGGAAAACTCTCTGCCAGGCCACAGATCCCCTCCAGATGTCTAGTTTTAACTCATAAAATACACAGGCAGCCCACATGCTCAGCACCACCTGAAGGCCCAACATGCAGGGATGTTGAGCAATGAGTTTGAGGAAACACTTCCTCTTCTGTACAAGTTGCTCACAGATGGCAGTTCTTCCTCTTTGCTTGCTGGTGGATGGGGAGGTGGGGGAGAGCAAGGAACATCCTTCAGATTTGGGCTCTACCTTCCTGGAGCCTCCATAAAAGGGTTGAAGTGCTTTAGTGAAACTTTTCTCATTGCACCTACCACTTGAAGAAGACCAGTCCTGCGAGGACTGCATAACCCAATACCAAAAAGAGAACTTTCAAGAGACGGTCATTCTTGTCTTCTAATTCTTTCACCAATATTTCAAAGAAGGTCACAAAAAGGAAAGTTCCTCCTGCAAAGCCCTGTAGCAGCACTGAAGCCACACTGCTGGCCACCCCCTTGGTCCTTTCAATGCCTACACCAATCCCAATGCCCAGAGGGATCATCAAGCTCACTGTGACAGCCAGCTTGGCTGCATCTTTCATTGGCAATGAGCTCTTCGCCATGTTGATTCCCAGAGCCACAGCCACTAATGTCTCATGAATGGCAACACCAACAAACAAGCTCATGACTTTGTCCCCCTCCTCCTGCAGACCCAAGGCCAAACCCTCAAAGATAGAATGAGCAGAAAGAGCAAAGACGAGGCTGAAGAGACGGAGTGGGCTGGAACGGGAGAGTTCTTGAACATTTAAGCCATGGCCATGGGAGTGATGACTGTGCTCTGGGTAAAAGTTGTGTCCACGGGTGTTTCCAATAAAGGGACTCTCATACTCTGAGTCACTTCCCACATCAGAGCCTGCATTGAAGGTCTCTAAGTCAATGAATGAGGGCTTCTCCTTTCTGAAGGTCAAAATGACCTGCTCCACAAAAACAGTCATGAAGAACCCCAGAAGCATAATGGTTTCTGCTAAGGGATAGTCTGTGGTGATGTTTCCAAGTTTCAGAACTTCTTGGAGCTGAAGCAAAGGACAAAAGAAAAACCATAAAAGACTTAGAAGTAAAATAATTGTGTCCATTTTCACCAAAAAACCAATATGTGGAAGTCAACCTCTTCACAGTACCTGAGACCAAAGGCACTATGGCAACAGATTTGGTTTGGGGAGAGGCCATCACTGGATATTCACTCATCAAACATTTACTGACTCCCCAATATGTGTGAGACATTGCAGAGAAGTGCAAACTCCTGTGCTTTAGGAAACTGCTTATCTAATAGAGGGCTATAGAAAATACCAAAGTAACTAGAACACAAAACAATAAAAGATAATTATAGCTGGTAATAATAGTTAACAGCTATATAATACTTTGTTTACAAAGCATTTTATTTATATATTACTATGCTTCATTTGATGAACGACTGAATGATATGAACAAGTCTAGTGTGATTAAGGTGGTATACAAACCAGGCCTGAAAAGCTAAAAAAGATTTTACTATAGATAAGTAGGGGATAGGAGAAGTGGGAAAGGGAAGGGATATTCCATGATCAAAGATGAAAAATTTCATGTTATATGTATAGGATAATAACTATGCAGATAGTATATGAATGGTAAATAGACCATTTAGGAAACTGGGAATGTGTAAGACTAGAAAGATGGGTAGGGTCTAAATTCTGGAGGATCTTGAATGTTATGCTAGGACAATTAGCTTCAGCATGGTAGGGCATGGAGGAGTTTTAAATGGGTCAACATACTATTTTTTATGTTTTCCAGGATAGGTTAGAGAGGGAATGACTGGAATCAGGAAAACAACTAAGGCTATTGTAAAAATTCAGGAATAAGGTAAAAGATCTGAACCAAAATGGGATAGTGAGAAAATATATATATATAATATATATATATATATATATATATATATATGGAGAAGATAAATGAGAACTTACAAAGGTAACATTAGCAGGACTTAGTGACTAATTGGATGTAGGGAGTAAGAAGTCAAAGATAACTCTGAGGTCTAGAGCCTGGGTGATTTCAAAGTAAACCTACCAATTTCAAGACCAACAACATAAAAAATCGAAGTCTATTAAAATTATTGTCCTTCAAAAGGAAATAGCCCAGGGGGAATCTAGTGGTGATAGTTAAAAAAAAATACCAGGTTACACTTCCCACATGTGGTTAATCTGGGATATTTCTGTGGCAAACTGAGGCTCTAAAGGTAAACCAGCAATTCAATTCAATAAACATTTTTTAACTGTCTACTGGGTGAAATACTGGAAAGGGAACTAGGAGCCAGAGTACTGGGCCAGACATCAAGGGAAATCTTAAATGTAGACAAGACAATTCTGGCTTTCATGGAGTTTAGTCCAACAGAGAGAGATAAGAAATATAAAAAATAATATAATACTCAAGAATAATATGAGATCAGATAAGGATTTTAGAAAAGTGTAACATGCATCCAATAATGTTGACAGATCCTCATTCCCATTGCAGGACATTCAAAAGAGAGAATATCTCTAATTCTCCCAGCATTCATACTCATGTCCTGTTGAAAAGCTGGATGAAATCTCTGAGGCCTCAAGCCCCTCAGCCCCATTGAACAGAGGTGAATCATTCATCACAAAAATGGCAAACAGCAAACTGTGAGAGACATGACAGTGGAGATAAGGGGATCAGGAAACCAGTGTTAGTATCTCAGGGTGAGCAGACACCAATGGGTACAGATAGAAGAGAGCAACATTCCAGCTGTCTCCCAGGAAGCTCCTGCCACAACAGGACTAAGGGAAACAGCTCAATCAAGTGGCAGCTGACTACACCAGCATTTCCCCAGGTCAGGGAGCAAACAAACATCCATATGATAGTAAGCCACAATGAGGGAATAGTAAGAATGAGCAGTTAAATACAGGGAGAGATCAACCGAGTCTCCAACACTGCAGCAATAGCAAGCATGAGATCTGCTCCTGGATCTTTCTTACCTGGCGGTGTCACTGGCTGAGTAGAGGCATTCACTGGTACCTTGCTGATCTGAGGTCAAGGTTCAGGCTGCCCCACCCCCCACATACACACAAGAATTAGGGAAGTAAACCATAAGGAGAGTTGGGATCAGAACCAGAGGACAGAGATTGAGTTGAATTATACCCACTGAGCTTACTTTTAATTGTGGGACCAGGAAAAGGTACCTCTTAGATAACATCAATGATAGATGGGCACAACTGTTATCATCTCTGAACTAGGTAGACCATTTCATGGAAAATCCGAAGAAGATAAAGATGGATTTCTGCTAAGTACTGACACTTCCAAATGTAGCTTCCATGACTCTGCATCATGAATGCTCCATCTTGGAGAGGACAGGCTCTTCATGGTTCCTCTTGAAACCCAGAGCTCCTTCTCATCTTCTTCATGCAGTACAACTGACCTGGAAGGTTCTCTCACCACCCATTCAAATTCTACTCCCCCTCCCAAGCCCCAGTCCAAGCCTCAGGCCCTCAGAAATCTATTCCCAAACCCTCCCCAGCCCACATGACCTCTCCTTCTTCGACACCCCTTTTAGATTTGTATCCAGCATATCACATAATGACTAGTATTGTTACTTCATTTTGACTCAAGAGCAAAAACCAGATCTCATTAGATGAAACTAAGAAGGCAATGTTTGCAAGGCCAGGTGAAGGAGGGCATTTAGAAAACAGATCATACAGTGTCAGAGGGAGACAGAACCTTGAAATATAGAATATAAAATGTCAGAAATGGAAAGTTCCTTAGAAGACAGAAGATATAATGTCAGAGGCAGAAGAAACAGTACACTGAAAATAAAATATCAGAACTGGAAGGGACTTATGAGGTCATCTACACTTCAGGAATCTTTATCCTCTTATAAGAATTTCCTCCTCATTCCCCTGATCCCCAGAGATCACTAAGAGAGGGAGAGAAGCATGCACAGGGAAGTGCCTCCTCTGGCTCTTATAGATGACAATAGATTCCTCAGGCAGCAGATCTGAAGAGAGGCTGCCCAATGCAAGCTGTATTCTACTCCTTTATAGGAACCAGGGAAATCTGAGAATGACACATTACCACAACTTGTCTGCTAAGCCTCTGGGATCTGCTAGCAGATTACTCTGTACTGGTTAGGGCCCTTCCTTAGTAATACTCATAAACTGGGAGTCAGAAGAGTCCTAAAGGAAGCTGTCAATGCCCTCACTTTAAAACTGAGGAAACTATGAAACCCAGAGAGATTTAGCACTTTACCCAAGTTCATCTTATGTTCTTTTCAATCCCTTATAACATTATGCTCAGCAATTAAGCATATAATAGATGCTCTGAAATCTGTTGAATGAATCACTGGGGACCTTATGGCTGAAAATCTCCATTGCTGTCCATCCCATGAAGCAAGCATTCCTACCTTTTCTCTCACAGCAGGGAGCAAGGCATTGAAGCAGGTGGCCAGGAAAACACCACCTCCGAAAGAATTGCAGAGAGAAAGGATTTTTTTGGAGCGGTGGGCTTTCTCATAATCAGCCTCAATGATCTTCACAGGCAGGATGGAGCCCAGTAGCATGAGGATAAACACCCCCACCAGGCACAGCAGTTTGGCTACTAAGATCTTCGTCATGTTCACAGCCAGGAACGTTCCACCCGCTGCAGTCCCAAACTAATTGTAGCAGAGGCCAACTCTCTGGAAGTGCTAAAGGCTCCAGAGCAGCATCCAGGGACACATGCTTCCAAGTAGCAGCTGTGAATGTCAAGCAAGTAAATATTAAAGCTACATATTCTCCAACCCATATGTCATAAAGGGTTCATCAACTTCAAAGGATAAGGAATGACACTGCTTCTTGCCTCTAAATCTCCCCACCAAAATGCTATTCCAATGAGAACCACATCCAGAGAAAGAACTTTCTCATGGTCTTCCCCTTTGTTTTGATTCTTCTTTCACACATGACTAATGTGGGAATATGATTAATATGATTGTATATGTATAATCTCTATAAGATTGCTTGCTATCTGAGGGAGGGGAAGAGGGAAGAAAGGGAGAAAAATCTGGAACTCAAAATCTTTTAAAAGTGAATGTTAAATGGGGCAGCTAGGTGGCATAGTGGATAAAGCACTGGCTCTGGAGTCAGGAGTACCTGGGTTCAAATCCGGTCTCAGACACTTAATAATTACCTAGCTGTGCGGCCTTGGGCAAGCCACTTAACCCCATTTGCCTTGCAAAAACCTTAAAAAAAGGTGTATGTTGAAAACTATCTTTACATGTAATTGGAAAAAATACTATTAAATGGGAAAAAATAAAATGCTATTCCAATTCCTCATGATAACATGGAAGTGATCCTGAGCTCTCAAAGGAAGCCAAAGCAGCAGATTGCAAATTTTATCCAGTTCTATCAGCCTGGAAAGGCTTTGGGCATGTGCTCAGGGATGAATTATACATGTGTTAGTCAAATGAGATCCAGAGAGAGAGATGTATCATCAAGCTGCTTCTGGAACAATGACTTATTTGCATCTGGTCATTTGAGGAGGTGGTGGGCAATCTGAATTAATAAAGGGAATATCCACATAATGAAACTAAAGATTCTCAAAGTATTATTAACAGTGGTGGTGATAAGACATGTACACAGAAGCAATATAAAAGAGCAGAGAGTATGTTGAACATAGAGACCAAAAGAAGACTTGGGTTTGAATGTCATAGCTCATAAGAACCTGTGCAGAACTTGTGGAACCTCAAGAATGACAATCTCTGCCCTGCCAATCTCATAAGGCTATATATGGAAAGTGCTTTGTAAATATGATGTGATATGTAATAGGACAGGAAAAGTACATAAGGGAGGATGAAGGAATTACAAAAAAAGGAAAAATAACTCCCAAGGTGGTCCATATAAATGTATGTAAAGCATGGGTAGGACTCAAATGAGATCTGAGAGAGAAGGCAATTCAGGAAATACAGGTCTAAATTCCTTAGCATGCAAAGGGAATCTGGTAAGCAATGGCACTAAAGGAAAACAGGGCCTGAGCAATGGCATCATTCAACCTTGGATCTGGAGTCAGAACAAGCCTTGAGCCAGGCTTATATCTGGGCAAACTTGGGTAAGCTACTGGTGCGACCTTGGATATGTACCAACTGAACCTTAGTCTCCACATCTCTGAGATATGAAACAAATGATCTTTCCCCAGTCCTCTCTCCCATGAGCTTAGTGTCCAAGTTAGGCCTTTGAAAAACCAATCCTACCTCATTTTTCACCAAGGGAGAAGCTGAGACTCAGATAAATTTAGACATTATTAGGACAATCTACATATGCCTTTTAGGCCTAAGTCTTTTTGTCTATTAAACGGGGTTGTATGGAAAGCACTTCACAACTTTACAATGCCATATTGAATGTCATTTTCACTATAATTAAGAGAATGACTATAAGTCAAGAGTCTTGGACTGTAGACTCAACCCTGCCATTAAGAAGGGTTTAAAAATATTGATTGATTGATTGATGGATTCTGGACAAAACCTTTAGTCTAAACAAAGGGTTTGCATAAAATGATTTTGAAGTTTCTTTCCAGGTAAAACATTTTTCAAATGTAATACAATGGGAAGAATGCTGGCTTCAGAGTTCAAGTTCCTGGGCTCAAATGCAGTTCATACCAGTTAAAATCATGAAATCAAGTCACCTTACCTTCTCTGGGACTCAAGTTTCCTCCTCTATTCAGTGAGAGGGATCAAGTAAGCAACAAGCATCTAGGCTATACCTTACTATGTATCAAGCACCAGGTTAATTGCTTGGGATAACCCCCTCCCAACCAAAAAAGGATGCAACTGTCCCTACCCTCAAGAAGTTTACATTCCAACAGGAGAGATACTTCAGGTCCCAGCTAAATTACCGCTTTGTCTATATGAATGCTTTCCTGTTTTCCCCTTAATTCTAAGTGCCTTCCCCGGGATGCTTATCTCCAATTTATCTTCTTTTAAACTGAGCCCCATCAGAGCAGGGATTGTCTTTTGCTTTTCTTTGTATCTTCAAAACAAAACAATTCTCACATGAGGCTACAATGGAGGATTTGATGTCTCCGCCAGAAACATAATAACATCCTCTCCACCACTTACTTTCCACAGTTTGTCGATAGACTTCCATAGTTACAAGTACAGGTACACAAGTAAACAAAAGAGATACAGAGTAACCTGACAGGGACGGACACCAGGACTGAGGGGCCTGGGAAAGGTCTCCTGCTGCACTGGAGCTAATTATCCATGATTTTTTTTTTTTTTAGGTTTTTACAAGGCAATGGGGTTAAGGGACTTGCCCAAGGCCACACAGCTAGGTAATTATGAAGTGTCTGAGGCCGGATTTGAACTCGGGTCCTCCTGACTCTATCCACTGCCCACCTAGCTGCCCCTACTTAATGCTTTTTTTAATAAATGGAGGTGCCCGCCTGGCCCTGAGGGATAATCTCTAAGGCTCCTTCCAGCCCGTCATCTGGGATGCTCCTCTAGGGAGGGTGATGCGGTGTTAAGGGCTCTGAATTTAGGGTCAGGGGTATCTGGGTTCGAATCCTGCCTGTCACGTGATAGCTGGGAAGGAAGCTTCTAGTCCCATCCCCTCATTTTACAGAAGAAGAAACTGAGGCCCGGCTGCGAGGGGGAGGGGCTCACCAGGGTTCGGGGGCTCCGGCCTGCCCCTCGCCGGGTCTCTGCCCCCCCCCCATCACGGGGTCGCTCAGCCCCTTCCCCCAAGCCGCGAGGAGGGGCGAGGGGTGGGGTCGGGCCTGGCAGCGTGGAGCAGAGGCCGAGGACCCAGGCCCGACGGCAGGCGGCGGGGACGGTGGGTCTGGCCCCCGCGGCCTGGCTCCCGCGGCCCGCCTCCTCCACAGCCCCGGCCCGCGGTCTCCGCCTCCCGCCCCGGCCGCCCTCGGGTCGGCGCCGCCACTTACTTCCCACCAGAAGCAGCGCCCCGGGCCAAGTCGCCGCCTCCACCGTCGGCCAGCCAACGCCTGGGATCCCGCCCCTTCACGGCACTTTATCCCGCCCTTGTCGCCACGCTATCCTCCAATTGGTGGTTTCTCACGCCACAAGACGTAGTCTCGCTAATCATTGGCTTAGGAGACTATCAATTTCATCCTGCTCCCGCCCACTCAGGCATTCCGACGAATGAGACTTAGGGAAAGCGTTTCTCCCCTAGGAGTTTGCAGGGTGCTCCGAGGAAAAGGACCCGGAGAGAAACGGCTACCTGTAGGGGAAAGGTTCTGGGGGGGGGTGGGGAACGGCGAGGGAGGGAGTTAAACGCTGTCCAAGAGAGATGGTGCTGAATCTCCCTTGAACTCAAGGATTCTCTTTGGACCTTTCACAGATTATTTACCCAACTCCCAACAGTGGGCAAACCTACTGCATTGTTTGGAAGGAGGAAGACTTCCTTTGAAAAAATAACCACAAATAATAGCTCATATTTATATAGACACGAAGGCTCAAGCCACTTTTTTTTCTCCCAGAAGGGAGAAAAACTAGTGGGAGTTTAAAGACTGTTGCCAAGGCCCATCCATTCCTTATGACATCTCTCCTATATGCCTCTTTCTCTCCCTTGACACCGCCACCACCCTAGTACAAGCTTTCATAACTGCCTTCTTACTGGTTTTCTTGCTTCATCTCTCTTTACTCCACATTCAGCTTTCAAAGTGATCTTCCTGAAATTCTAGTATGATTTGTTTTTATGTGTTCAGTCGTATCTTTGTGACCCTATTTAAGCTTTCCTTGGCAAAGATACTAAGAGTGGTTTGCCATTTCCTCATTCCCCAGCTCATTTAACTGATAAGGAAACTGAGGCAGACAAAGTTAAGTGACTTGCCTAGCTTTATCACACTGGTAAATGTCTGAAATGAATCATCTTGACTCCAGGCCCAGCACTTTCCACTGCATTGCCTAGCTGTTAATATAGGACCATATCATTCCAATATGCAATATAATCCAGTGATTTAGGATCAAATATAAAATCATCTTGACTTTTAAAGTCCTTCATAATGTGGTCTCTATTTTTCCACTCTCCTTACACTTTACTTTCTTCCATGTACTCTGTAAGCCAATGAAATTGTCCTCCTTGATCTTCCTCACAAACAACACCCTATGGGCCATTTCATTAAATTTTCACAGTTGTCTTCCATGTCTGAAATGCTCTCCATCCTCATCTCTTCCTCCTGACTTCTTTCAAGTCTCAGTTAAAATCCCACCTTCTGAAAAAAAATTTTCCCAGTTCACCTCAATGTGATCTTCCCTCTGAAATGATCTCCTGTTTATGCTATATAAATCTTGTTGTACATAGTTCTTTGCATATTGTCTCCTCCATTATTCTGTTAGTAGTTTGAGGGCATCAAATATTTTCACTTTTCTTTGTATATTCTTTAAGAATTGTAAATTCCAGGAAAACTGAACTACTTATGCTGTTCCTCAAACAAAATATATGCCTCTTCTCATTATGAAGTCCTTTCCAGTGCTTAGTACAGCACCCAATACATAGCATACACTTTGATGACTTGTTTCCTTGATTTGACTTATGACAGGGTGCAAAATTTTCACACCACACTACAATTTAGGACTGGATGACCTCTACTGTAGATTTATTGCCATCAAGATAAAATGGAAAAATCACAGGACTTGGAGACAAGAGATCAAAGTTCAATTTCTAGCTGTTTGACATTGTACAAATCATTCCATTTCTTTATCTGCTTTTTCTTCTCTATAAAGGTAATTTTATATATTTTTCTACCCACAGGTGTTATGAAGAGGAACTTTTGTAAACATTAGAACACTGTAACAATATTATTGATATAAGTATAATCATAAATATACAAATGAATATATAAATATAATCAACATAAAGAATTTCTAGCATATTATCATAAAGCAATATTTTCAATGTCATTATTAACATTTGGAACCCAATATATCAAATTAAAAGTAGTCATATTAGGACTATTCTAAATTTATTCCCAATAGACTACCATTGCTAAAATACATTTTTGAAACTGTCTTTAGAGCTAGACAAAACACTCAGTTTCATTACTTGGTAGACATTTCATTTTGACCCTAAAGTATTCTTCACTGTGAGATTATGTCATTTTTATGACATTTTACAATGCATGCATGATCTTCAAAACAAGTATGCAAGGTAAGTAGGAAGTATAAATATTAGAATTCCAGGGGTGGCTAGGTTGCACAGTGGATAGAGCACCAGCCCTGGAGTCAGGAGTACCTGAGTTTAAATCCAGCCTCAGACACTTAATAATTATCTAGCTGTGTGTCCTTGGGCAAGCCACTTAACCCCATTGCCTTGCAAAAAAAATATACAAATAAATAAATATTAGAATTCCAGCATCCAGCAGTTTTCAAGTCCAACACCTCTGCCGTCTTTTATACTTCATGCCTGGAAATCATCTAATCTAATCCTACCTAAAGCACAAAATCTTCAACATTCCTAGGAAATGGTCATTCACTTAACATCCAAATATCTACTAAGGGTAATTTATTGTCTGTTGAGACAGCCCATTCTATTTTTGGATAGTTTTAACTATTAAGAAGTGTCTTCTTATATCTACTAGTAGAGATGACTTTCCAATCCCAGCTCTACAATTTAGTGTCACCTCTTTCCTGAATTCTTTTTTCTAGTATCTTTACTTGAATATCCCAGAGTATAGGGGAAAGAGCATTGAACCTTAAGTCTGGTGGAATGAAAAGAGATTAGTCTCAAAGAAAAAAGGTGTAAGCTCAAGTCAACTCAGTCAATTCCTTGTCTAACTTATATGGACAGGTCACTTAAACTATTCTAAACAATTTCTTGGACAAAATTGAGATAATAAACCTTTCTCAACCTACTCCATAGATCTTTAATCCCTTTCTAATCTATTCCTCACAGATATTATGGGGTCATTCCCCATTCCAAAAATGTGGGGGTTGCTTATTGCATTCTCTGAGTTTTGCAATGCTATTTCACAATATTCTTCTTTTAAGCACTGTAAATTCCAGAGACATTGAACTACTTAAACTCTTCCCCAAATAAAATATGCCATCTTTCATCATGAAACCCTTTCCTATTTTCATGCCTGGAATGCACTTCCTCCTTAAGAATCCTTTGTCCAACATTAACAGCAATATTATGTGATGATCAACTTTGATAGACTGAGCTCCTCTCAGCAGTTCAGTGGTTAAGAACAATTCTAAAAGACTTGTAATGGAAAATGCCATCCACAAGCAGTGAAAAAAAATCTATTGAGTCTGAAGTAGAACAAAGCATATTTTTCACTTATTCAAACTTATTTTATGCCTTTCCCCCCCTTTCTCGTGGTTTTTTCCACTTTTGTTCTGATTCTTCTTTCACAACATAACATCTAGAAATATGTAAATTAGGATTGTACATGTTCAGTCTATATCAGATTACTCACTGTCATAGGGAGGGGAGGAGAGGAAAAGGGAAGAAGGAAGAAAAAATATAAACTCAAAAGTTTACAAAAAGATTGAATGCTGAAATCTATCTTTGCATGTAATTGGAAAAATAAAATAACATCTAAAAAAGAATCCTTCATCCAACTAATATATCTTTGGTAGAGTCATGAACTGAACTAACAATTCTGGAAGACAATTTGGAACAATGACCAAATGGCTATAAAACTGTGCATATCCTTTGAACCAGCAAATCTGCTACTAAGTCTATATCTCAAAGAGATCACAAGAAAGAGAAAAAGATCCATGTGTACAAAAATATTTATAGAATCTCTTTTTGTGGTGGCAAAAAAATAAAAATTGAAGAGATATAAATCAATTGAGGTATGAATAAATAAGTTGTGGTATATGAATATAATGGAATATTGTTGTTCTATAAGAAATGATGAGCAGGCAGATTTCAGAAAAACCTGGATTTACATGACCTGATGCTGAGTGAAGTGAGCAGAACCAAAACATTGTAAACAGTAACAGTAAAAGTGTGGGATGATTAACTATGACAGACTTAGCTCTTCTCAGCAATAGTGACCAAAAACAATTCTAAAAGACTTGTAATGAAAACTGTCAACCACATACAAAGAAAGAACTCTGAACTCTGAATGCAGATTGATGAATATTATTTTCTTTTTTAAAAATGTTGTTTTTTCTTTCTCATGATTTTTTCTTTTTGTTCTGACTTTCTTTCACAGCATGACTAATATGGAAATATTTGTAACATGATTGTGCATGTATAATCTTCAAGAAAAAAAAAGAATCCTTTGTTCAGGGGCAAGTTATACACAGCAATGATACTGGAGTCAGAAAGACCTGAGTTCAAATTTTACCTTGAATATTTACTGGCAGTGTGACTGGACCAGTCACATAACCCTGCTGTCAAAGAATAAAATAAAATTTTAAAAAGTCCTTTGTCAAGGGTTCAATTCCTTCACGATCCCTTTCCCTTACCTCCTTCCAACCAACTGAATGGATTTTCTTCTTCTTCAAATTTTCCATTAGTACTTTCCTAGTTCCTTCCCTCACCCCAAACACTCTCAAACTAGTATTATATTTATCTCCTATAATAATTTAAATCAATAAACCTGTTAAGTGCCAGGTACTACCTATATTAAGTACTGAGCCATGGAGATATAAACCCAGAACTGATTAAAAACTAAATAACTTCATTTTAAAGAATGAGTGGATACTTGGGCAAGCCACTTAACCCCATTTGCCTTGCAAAAAAAAAAACTAAAAAAAAAGAATGAGTGGATCAAGCAACAAATTATAGAAAGAATTAAGTATTTCTGGGGAGGCTAGGTGGTGTAGTGGATAAAGCACCGGCCTTGGAATCAGGAGTACCTGGGTTCAAATCCAGTCTCAGACACTTAATTACCTAGCTGTGTGGCCTTGGACAAGCCACTTAACCCCATTTGCCTTGCAAAAACCTAAAAAAAAATTAAGTATTTCATCCTGGTTAATGACAATAATGATACAACACACCAAAACCTATGGGATACACTTAAAATGGCTGTCAGGGGATATATTATATCTTTAAATGCTTACATGAATAAATTAGAGAAAGAAGAAATCAATGAACTAAATATGCAACTAAAAAAATTAGAGAAAGAACAAATTAGAAATTCTAAAAATTAAAGGAGAAATTAATAAAATTGAAAGCAAGACAACTATTGAACTAATAAATAAAACCAAGAGCTGGTTTTATGAAAAACCAATAAAATTGATAAACTTCTGGTCAATTTGATTTAAAAAAGAAGAAAACCAAATTGCCAGTATCATAAATGAAAAAGGTGAACTCACCACGAATGAGGAGGAAATTAAAGTAATAATTTGGAATTATTTTGCTCAACTCTATGCCAACAAATTTGACAATCTAAGTGAAATGGATGAATATTTACAAAACCATAAGTTTCCCAGATTAAAGACCTAAATAACCCTATCTCAGAAAAAGAATTTCAACCAGCCATTGTTGAACTCCCTAAGAAAAACTCTCCAGGGCCAGATGAATTCACAAGTGAATTCTATCAAACATTTAAGGAACAATTGGTTGCAATTATATATAAACTCTTCCTAACTCTTTCTATGACACTAATAAGATGCTGATGCCTAAACCAAGAAGAGTTACAAAAGAGAAAGAAAATTATAGACCTATCTCCCTGATGAATATAGATGCAAAAATCTTAAATAAAATCTTAGCAAAATGATTACAAGAAGTTATCAGTAGGATAATACATTATGATCAATTAGGATTTATCCCAGGAATGCAGTGTTGGTTCAACATTAGGAAAACTGTTAGTATAATTAATTATATCAATAACAAACCTATCAGAAATCATATGATCATATCAATAGATGCTGAAAAGGATTTTTACAAAATACAGCATCTATTCCTGCTAAAAACACTAGAGAGGGTAGGAATAAATGGATTGTTCCTCAGAATAATAAGCAGTATCTATCTGAAACCATCAACAAGCATTATATGTAATGGGGATAGGCTAGAGGCACTCCCAATAAGATTGTGGGTGAAACAAGGATGCCCATTATCACCACTACTATTCAATATTGTATTAGAAATGTTGGCTTCACCTGGAGGGATTTGCATGAACTGATTCTGAGTCAGATGAGCAGAACCAGAAAAACACTGTACACCCCAATAGCAACATGGGGGTGATGTTCAACCTTGATGGACTTGCTTGTCCCATCAGTGCAACAACCAGGGACAATTTTGGGCTGTCTGCAATGGAGAATACCATCTGTATGCAGATAAAGAGCCGTGGAGTTTGAACAAACTTCAAGGACTATTCCCTTTAATTTAGGGGGAAAAAAAACAGATATGTTATTGTCTGATTTTGTTTTCTCTTATACTTTTTGTTTCTTCCTTAAGAATGTGATTTCTCTCTCATCCCACTCAATTTGGATCAATGTACACCATGGAAACAAAATAAAGACTGACAGATTGCTTTCTGTGGGGGGGGAGGGAAGTAAGACTGGGAGAAAAATTGTAAAACTCAAAACTCAAATAAAATCTTAACAAAAAAAGAAAGAAATGTTAGCTTCAGCAAGAGAAAAAAAGAAATGGAAGGAATTAGAATGGGGAAGGAAGAGACAAAAATCTCACTTTGCAGATGACATGACAGTATACCTAGAGAATCCCACAAAATCATCTAAAAAACTACTAAAAATAATTAGTAATTTTAGCAAAGTCACAGGATATAAAATAAACCCTCATAAATCCTCAACATTTCTATATATGAGGGGTGGCTAGGTGGCGTAGTGGATAAAGCACCGGCCCTGGAGTCAGGAGTACCTGGGTTTAATTCCTGTCTCAGACATTTAATAATTACCTAGCTGCGTGGCCTTGGGCAAGCCACTTAACCCCATTTGCCTTGCAAAAAACCCCCAAAACCCCCCCCAAAAAAATTTCTATATATGACTAGCAGGATACAGCAGAAAGAGCTAGAAAGAAATCCCATTGAAAGTAACCTCAGACAATATAAATACCTGGGAGTCTACCTGCCAAGACAGACTCAAAAATTTTTTGAAAAAAATTACAAAACACTTCTCACACAAATAAAAATCAGATTTAAATAACTGGGCAAACATCAAGTGCTCATGGATAGGTTGAACTAATATAATAAAAATGACAATTCTACCAAACTAAACTACTTATTTAGTGCCCTACCAATCAAAATTCCAAAAAATTACTTTAATGAGTTAGAAAAAGTTGTAAGTAAATTTATATGGAGAAATAAAAAGTCAAAAATTTCCAGGGATTCAATGAAAAAAAAAGTGCAAAAGAAGGTGGCTTAGCCTTACCAGATCTAAAATTATATTATAAAGCATCAGTCAACAAAACTGTCTGGTATTGGCTAAGAAATAGAGTAGTGGATCAGTGGAATAGATTAGGTGCAATATCAGGAAATGATTATAGTAATCTGCTGTTTGATAAACCCAAAGAGTCCAACTTTTGGGATAAAAAGTCTTTCTTCGATAAAAACTGTTGGGAAAATTGGAAGTTAGTATGGAAGAAACTTAGATTAGACCAACACCTCACACCCTATACCAAGATACCAGGATTTAGACATAAAAAACAATATTATAAGCAAACTAGAAGATCAAGGAGTTGTTTACCGGTCAGACCTATGGAAAGGGAAGCAGTTTATGACCAAGGAAGAGATGGAGAACATCATTAAAAACAAACTAGATAATTTTGATTACATTAAATTAAAAAGCTTTTGCACAGACAAAACTACTGTAACCAAGATCAAAAGAAATGTAGTAAATTGGGAAAGAATTTTTACTACTAGTATTTCTGAAAAAGGACTCATTTCTAAAATTACAAAGAACTGAGTCAAATTTAAAAAAAAACCAAGCTATTCCCCAATTGACAAATGGCCAAAGGATATGCATAGGCAATTTACAGCTGAGGAAATCAAAGCAATACATAGTCATATGAAAAATTGCTCTAAATCATTACTTATTAGAGAAATGCAAATTAAGGCATCTCTGAGATACCATCTCACACCTCTCAGACTGGCCAATATGACCAGAAAGGATAATGATCAGTGTTGGAAGGGATGTGGGAAATCTGGGACACTAATACATTTGTTGGTGGAGCTGTGAACTCATCCAACCTTTCTGGAGAGAAATTTGGAATTATGCCCAAAGGGCAACAAAAATGCATACCCTTTGACCCAGAAATACCACTACTGGGTCTATACCCTGAAGAAATGAGGGAAAAGGGTAAAAACATCACTTGTACAAAAATATTCATAGCAGCCCTGTTTGTGGTGGCAAAGAATTGGAAATTAAGTGAATGTCCTTCAATTGGGGAATGGCTTAGCAAACTGTGGTATATGTATGTCATGGAACACTATTGTTCTATTAGAAACCAGGAGGGATGGGAATTCAGGGAAG
The DNA here is from genome assembly GCF_037893015.1 of Macrotis lagotis. NCBI lineage: Eukaryota > Metazoa > Chordata > Mammalia > Peramelemorphia > Peramelidae > Macrotis > Macrotis lagotis. The sequence goes on along the minus strand of NC_133666.1, from coordinate 645,883,258 downwards.
TCTGGAAGGATTTGCATGAACTGATGCTGAGCAAGATGAGCAGAACCAGAAAAACAATATATACCCTAACAGCAACATGGGGGTGATGATCAACCTTGATAGACTTGCTCATTCCATCAGTGCAACAATCAGGGACAATTTGGGGCTATTTGCAATGGAGAATACCATCTGTATCCAGAGAAAGAACTGTGGAGTTTGAACAAAGACCAAGGACTATTACCTTCAATTTAGAAAAAAAAAACCTGTCATCTCATGTAATTTATTTTTCTTCCTTAAGGTTATGATTTCTCTCTCATCACATTCAACTGAGATCAATGTATATCATGGAAACAATGTAAAGACTAACAGAATGCCTCTGTGGGGTGGGAGAGGGAAGCAAGAATGGGGAGAAAATTGTAAAATTCAAAAAAACTTTCTAAAAAAAAAGAAGAGTCCAGGTTCTCAGTTTACTATATTTGGGAAAGGCAAAAAAAAGGGGGAGGGAAAGTCATGCCCCACCCTCATTCAAATCTAGAAGTGCAAGAGCCTTTAGGATGAGTTTTTTGCTTCCAGTCCGCCAATTAGAGGAAAAACTACTTAGAATGTGATTGTAGGATAGTATGATGGCAGTATAGAGACTAGTACTGCACTGGGAATCAGGAAGGTCAAAGTTCAAATCTCACCTCTCAAGACACTTAAGAACTCTGTGACCTTAAGGCTATTGACTTAACTTTTTGAGACCCCAGTGTTGCCACTATTATGAGAAAGTTGGACTCAAAAGCCTCTTAAGATCCTTTTCCAGTTCTAAATCTATGATACTTGTTATATTTAATATTATCTTCCAGACACTGGTCTTAGTTGTGCTTTCTGGGATCAAGCAAAACAAAAGTAGTCCCTCTCTTACCTGATAGTTAAAATCCTTGTCGCTCATGTCCCTGTCATTATCCTGCATAAGCAGTTTATTAAAGTGATCTTCATGACAGTTTACAACCTTATCAGCCTATTGACCCTCCCTTGGACTCACTCTATTTTGTCAATATCTTTTCTGAAATTCAGAATGTAGATATTGGATATGTACTATATGCAAAAATCAGATGCAAGATTAAAATGAAATCAGAGGAGAAGACTGGGCAGCTGAAATTAGACCATGGAGTTTGGTAACTTTGGAGGAAAGAAAGCAGATTTTATTTCTTTTATAGCCAACGTGGCAGTTTTTGGGAGAGTATAGAGAAAGCTGGAAAAGCTTGTACTTTTCCTGCATGGCTACCCTGGGCCACAGTTGCATAACAGGTCATTTAATCACTTAGACAACCTTACCATGACTTTGAAATCTCAAGTGAGATTGATTTTCTCTCTAACCTTCTCCTATACCTCGTGATTGGTGACATCTTTAGGGGTCATGATCCTTTCAGCACTTCAGATCTCAACTCCTCCATGCCTAGGCAGATGGCCTCCAGAAGAAGTTGTGGCCACAGTATTCATTACTTAATGACCAGTGAGTGCATTTGTGATGAACCTTCTAAACTCAAGTTAGTCTGGTCTTCAGAACCCAAATCATTTATTGCTTGATGTGACTGCCCAGAGCTTGCACTCAACAACAATTAGATTTCAGGTACCTCCATTACAACAGAGTATGACTTTTAATAAAGATTAATATTTCCCTCAGAAGCATAAGCCTTTAGCTATTCTTCCTCTTCCACTGATTCCAGGAGGTGGTTCTGGTCTTAGAAGACATTTATGGTTGTTGTCAATAGTTTCTAGACCACTTGCCTGCCAAATATAAATGGTAATTATTATTAATAATGAAACTGCCTTTTGTAATAAAGTTTCTTTTCAAAATGCTCACCAAGTATCACTTGAATGGTTCTTTTTTAGAATTTTCCTAGGAATCAAGGTCTGGCCTATATATTTACTTTTTTTGTTAGGTTTTTTTTTAGGTTTTTGCAAGGCAAATGGGGTTAAGTGGCTTGCCCAAGTCCACACAGCTAGGCAATTATTAAGTATCTGAGACCGGATTTGAACCCAGGTACTCCTAACTCCAAGGTTGGTACTTTATCCACTACACCACCTAGCTGCCCCCTGGCCTATATTTATAAACACACATACACATACTCTCTCCTAATTGAGACATTCCAGTGGTAGCTTTTCAGCTTTCCATAATCTTAAATATATGCACAATGACTCATATATTATTTCAGAACCTGACACTTAGACTAAATAATCTGAATTCATCTAGAGCAAACAGATACTCTCATTTTATCAGCTTATCTTGGACACCTATCTACTCATGGCCCACCTGTTTTGTCATTTGTTCTGAGCTGCCTCAAGAGGTGGCATGCTCATTTAATAATTACCTAGCTGTGTGGCCTTGGGCAAGCCACTTAACCCCATTTGCCTTGCAAAAACCTAAAACAAAAAAAAAGAGGTGACATGCTCCCCTTCCTTCATGGTCTTCTAGCAGAGGCTGAACAACTCTCCTCATCAGGTACACTGTAGAGGATCTTTTCCAATTGTCTAATTCTGTGATTTTTATATTTTCAAATGCATCTCTCACTACAACTACCCTAGTTCCAGCCTCATGGACTCCATCTTTCTCCCATCCAATCTATCCTCCATTCAACTACTGAAGTGATATTCCCTAAGAAGTCTGTGTCATTCTAATGCTCAACTAATTCTAATGACTCCTTGTTACCTTTAGGAGCAAATGCAAATTCCTAGTTTTAGCTTTTAAAATTCTTCAAAATCATGCTCCAATCTGCATTTCTGGCCTTATTATATAAATAGAGTACAGTCAGTCCTTCCTCAGAAAATGGTTGCTTCACCTTAGCTAAGTCATTTAGCCTACCTGCCTCAATTTCCTTATTGGTAAAATAAAGATAATAATAGCACCTACCTCTCAGAGGGGTTGTGAGGATAAAATGAGCTTTTCCAAGGATTTTGCAAACCTTAGCATTCAGTTATAGTCATGTATTTTTCATTCATCATTCCTCATTCGTGACATTCTGTCTTCTATGCTGATACTTTTGTAAAATCTGTCTTCTGTGCCTGGAATACCCTGCTCTTCATTTTCATGGCTCTACCTTTGTTCTAGAAAGTAATATATCAATCTACTCCCTTATAGTCCCACTTAACCATCCCTATTGGATACCACTCCCTATGTATATTGTCTCTCCTTGTTATAACATAAACTCCTTCAGGGAAGGAACTGTCTTTGCATTGTATTTTGTCTTTGTATTCTCAGCATGTACAAGAGTTCTTAGCACACAATAAGGGTATAATATAATTTTTCATTCATTCTTCATTTATTTGATCACAAGACCAGAAACATGAATCAAAGATAAAGAATGAACTTGCCACTACTTTTAGACCTCAGTCATTAACTTCCGGAAAGCTGAAAAATAAGTTGAAGGAGATTGCTGTAGTTTAAATTTATAAAAATTAGAGCAATTCTCCAATTGATAAATGATCAAAGGACATGAATAGACAAGTTTACAGAAGAAATCAAAGCAATCAATTGTCATATTTTAAGATACTCTAAATCACTATTGATTAGAAAAATGAAAATTAAAGCAATGCTGAGGTACCACTTGACATATATTAGATTGGCTAATATGACAAAAAATGAATATAAATGCTAGAGGAGGTGGGGAAAAATAAGGACATTATTGCAGTTTGGGAGTTATGAAATAATCTGACCATTCTGGAAAACAATTTGGAACTATGACCAAAGGGCTATAAAACTATGCACACCCTTTGTTACAGCAACACTACTAAGTCTATATCCCAAAGAGACTGCAAGAAAGGGTAAAAAATTCACATGTATAAAAATCATTGCAGCTCTTTTTATGGTAGAAGGAACAGGAAATTGAAAGGATACCGATCAATTGGGGTATATTGAAGTATTTGAATGTGATGGAGTACTATTGTTCTATAAGAAATCATGAGGGGAGGAGGTAGCTAGGAGGCATGGTGGATAGAACCTGGAGTAAGGAGGACTTGAGTTCAAATGTGACCTCAGACACTTAATACTTATTGAGTTATATGACTTTGGGAAAGTCACTTAATCCCATTGACTTGAAAAAATTAAAAAAAAGAAATCATGAGGGGCAGATCTTCATGAACTGATACTGAGGGAAGTGAGCAGAACCAGAACATTGTACACATTAACAGCAGCATTGTATGATGATCATCTATGATAGACTTGCTTATCTCAGCAGTATAATAATCAAAGACAATTGTAAAGGATTAATTAATCTGTTTTCTGTGGGGGTGGGAAGGAAAGAGGGAAAAATGTGGAATTCAAAACCTTACCAAAGGGTTCAAATCTGGTCTCAGACACTTAATAATTACCTAGCTGTGTGGCCTTGGGCAAGGCACTTAACCCCATTTGCCTTGCAAAAAAAAAACTAAAAAAAACCAAAACCTTACCAAAAATGATTCTTGAAAACTATCTTTGCAAGTAGTTGGAAAAATAATTTTTTTAAAAGTGAAAAAGCCCCACATATTCAAAAACAATAGCAGTTCTTTGTGGTAACAAAGAATTAGAAATTTAGGGAATGCCCATCAATTGGGAAATGGCTAAAAAAGTTATATGATTGTGATGGAGTACTATTGTGCTATAAGAAATAATGAGCATAAGTTGCTTCATATAAAAGAGGCAATAAAAAGCTTTTGCAATGGAGTGGATGGGGGGGGCAAGGTGAGGGGGAGTGAGTGAACCTTCACTCTCATCAGAAGTAACTCAGAGGAGCGGCTAGGTGGCACAGTCCAGAGCACCGGCCCTGGAGTCAGGAGGACCTGAGTTCAAATCCAGCCTCAGACACTTAAGAATTACCTAGCTATGTGGCCTTGGGCAAGCTAGTTAACACCATTGCTTTGCAAGACAAAAAAAAAGAAGTAACTCAGAAAGGAAATGACATACACACTCAGTTGGATATAGAAATCTATCTTTCCCTAGAGGAAAATAAAAGGGGAGGGAGAAAGAGGACAGGGGGACTGTAGGGTAAAAAAGAGAGGGAAGATCATGGGTACAACACACTTTTAAGGAGGGACAGGGTGAAAGGAGAGGGAATAAATGGGAGAGGGGAGGAATAGGATGGGAAGGAAACACAGCTAGCAATAGCAGCTGTGGGAAAAAATATTGAAGCAATTTCTCTGATGGACTTACAATAAAGAATGCTATCCAACCCAAAGACAGAGCTAATGGTATCTGGATATAGACTGAAGCATACTTTTTTCCTTTCATTTTATTTTTCTTGGGATTTCTCTTGGGGGGGTTATGTTTACTTTTGCAACATAACTTGTGGTAATGTGAAAAAAATAAATAAAATAAAATCAGGGATGAAAAAAAAGACAAGTAAGATGGTCTCAAAAAAAGAAACCCCTGGAAAACTTCTATGAACAAACTAAAGTGAGCAAAAACAGAACATTACATACAATAACAGTAATATTGTAAAGATGACCAATTACAGAGGATTTAGCTACTCTGATTAATCCGTAATTCCAAAGGACTCATGATGAAAAATGCTATTCACTTTCAGAGATAGAATTGATCAATTCTGAGTACAGATTTTTTTCATTTTTTAAAATTTTATTTGCAACATGGCTAGTCAGAAATGATCTTTATGATTTCACAAGTATAACAGGAATCATATTGTTTGTCTTCTCAATGGGGAGGAGGAAAACTGAGGAGATGAAATAATTTTGAACTGAAAGTTTTTTAAATGTAAAAAAAAAAGAAAAAAATGACTAAAGGTAAAAAAAAGAGAGAGGAAGATTGTTATGGCTTATGTGTCAGTGCCATGTACATCCAGTCCCTCCAAAGTAGAAGAGAGGGCCAGACCAGCATCTGGCCAGGTAATGCCCAGTCAACCCTTCCTGAGACATATCAGGAAACAAAGGAAGAAACCAAATCCAGATGATCCTGTAGGAGCAACAGCAGAAGAGGCAGGGCAGCCCTGGAGAAATCTTACAGGAATATCTGCTACCAGAACAATCAATATCATCTAATTGGTACCCCTCAAGCTTATTGCAGAGCCAATTCCAGATTTTTGATTAGGCAAAAAGGAGACAAGAGAAAAGGTCAAGGCCAAAAGCTAAATTCATCCAACAATAAACTGAACCCAAACCGATGAGGGTCCTGCAGAGGGAAGTGCCATGTCTTGGCCAACATATCCACAATCAGACAAAGGCTGATCAATACTATCCAAAAGTCTGGAATGAATCCAGTCTGGCCCAAGTACAAAGCCTCAATCCGGAAACTATGGTTAGGGATATGAATAAGCATAAGAAAATGTTAAACACAATGAAGAAATACCAATGGATTGAGAGAAGCTCAAGTGTCTCACCAAAAAAAAAAAAAAAAAAAAAAAAAAAAAAACCAGGTCAGAGACTAGAAGAGTTCCTGGGAGAAATTAAACAAGAGTTTTCTTTTTTAAATTAAATGAGGGGTGGCTAGGTGGTGTAGTGGAGTCAGGAATACCTGGGTTCAAATCCGGTCTCAGACACTTAATAATTACCTAGCTGTGTGGCCTTGGGCAAGCCACTTTAACCCCGTTTGCCTTGCAAAAAAAAAAAAATCTAAAAAAAAATTAATTAAATGAGAGTCAGAAAGGAAATAGTGGTAAGAATGAATAGCTTAGGACAGGAAGAACAGAAACCTTACCCAAAAAGTGAACTCTCTGAAAATTAGAATGGGTAAAAAACAAAACAATGATTACATGATATAAGAAATATTGAAATCAAATCAAAGATTAAAAAGACAAAAGAAAAAGGTATATTTTATCAAAAACAATCTGGATAACAGGTCAAAGAGAGATCATCCAAAAACATCCAAACTTTTACCCTGGCTGATTCTTGTCAACCCTTCCAAAAGCCCTTCAACAAGAATCATCTTGACCACCTGTTGAGTTAATTTAGCAACTGCTTCTTCTTCCATAGCCACAGTGGTAAAAGAATGTTTTCAATATCAAATGGAAATGGAAATGATTTGACCACATAAAAGACACAAAATATGCAAGATCATCTGCTTTGCACCAGCACCCTAAGGATTTCTGGTTTGCCCTGCAACTAATACTCCTGTGTTATTTCCCCCTATTAGAATGTGAGCAGGCTATGTCTTGATTTTCTACCACTATCCCCCTCTTAGCCATAAATAGTACTCAGTGCTTAACAAATTTATTCATTGTTATACAGTGACATGAGCAAAATCAGAACATTGTATGTAGAAAAAGCAATATTGCAATGAGCATCAACTGTGAAAGACTTGGCTACTCTGATCATTACAAAAATCCAAGTACATCTTGTTTAGGTCCAAAGTACCTATGAGGAAAACTACTATCCATCCCCACAGAGAAAACTCATCAACATTGAATGAAAATTGAAACTTTTTAAGTGTTTTCTTTTGCAACATGGTACATATGGAAATGCTTCACCACACTTGTATAATCAATATATGAATTGCTTTCTTGAGGGGTGTGGAAGGGGTGAGGGGGAGGGAGAATTTGGAACAAATTTTTAAATTAAATGTTAAAAATGCTTTTAAAATATAATTGTGAGATATTAAATTAAAAATGTACATTTTTAAAAGCAAAATTTATTCATTCATTAATTCATTCATTCACACCCCTAGTTTCTTTCAAAGTTCAGCTCAGTAGGATGCTTAGAAAAATCTGGATGTACATGAGCTAATGCAAAGTGAAATATACTGTGTAAAACTAATAGCAATATTGTAAGATGATCAGCTGTGAATGACTTAGCTCTTCTCAGCAATAATCCAAGATAACACTGAAGGACTTATGATGAAAATATCATACATCCCCAAAGAACTGATGGGTTCTGAATTCAGACTCAAGCATACTCTTTTTTTTTTTAGTTTTTTTCTTTTGCAAGGCAAATGGGGTTAAGTGGCTTGCCCAAGGCCACACAGCTAGGTAATTAAGTGTCTGAGACCGGATTTGAACCCAGGTACTCCTGACTTCAGGCCCGGTGCTTTATCCACTGCACCACCTAGCAGTCCAGAAGCATATTCTTTTAACTATTTTTCTTGAGGGTTTTTTTTTGGTCTATATTTTCTTTCACAAGTCACAAGTAACTATAAAGCATATATTCTGCATGACAGTGCATACTTAATCTATATCAAATTGCTCGCCTCTGAAATTATTTTTAGGGTTTTTTTTGCAAGGCAAATGGAGTTAAGTGGCTTGCCCAAGGCCACACAGCTAGGTAATTATTAAGTGTCTGAGACCAGATTTGAACCCAGGTCCTCCTGACTCCAGGGCTGGTGCTTTATCCACTGCACCACCTAGCCACCCCTCGCCTCTCAAATTTTATAAAAATGTTTTTATATGAAACTGGGAAAAATAAAATTCTAAATACATATAAAGACAAAAAAAGTTCAGCCCAAATGCCACCTTTTATGAGGATCTCATATTTTGGAATCTCCAATTTCTCCTTATTTATTTTGTATATATGATGTGAACATATTGTCTACCCCAATAGAATGCTGATTCTTTGAGAACAAGTAGTTTCATTTATGCAGTTGTACCCTCAGAACCTAGCACAGTCTTTTGGCATAGACATTTAATAAATGCTTTCTGAGAGACTGACTTGTTCTCATAGCAAGGCTGACCACTTTAAAAGCAGCAATACTCCATCTGGTGGCCTGAGGTGGGAATTTCTCCTGGGGCCTTTAAACCATCAGACCAGAAGTCAAGTGAGAATGAATCTATGGGGCCAGCCAGTTCAACCTGCTGCTCAATGCAACAGTATCATTCCTGATCTGATGGAGGATCAATTAGGTTTAGCTACAAACTGTCACTAATAGTATGGTGGGGAGAAAAAAGAAGCAATACTTGAGATTAAATCTTTGCTTGGATACATTTACCGTGTTCCCCTCCTCTTACTGAGGCTACTTTATAAAATGGGGATAATATATTACCAGCCCCCATAGGGGAATTTTTTATAAATCTTTTTTTTAGGTTTTTTTGCAAGGCAAATGGGGTTAAGTGGCTTGCCCAAGCCCACAGAACTAGGTAATTATTAAGTGTCTGAGGCTGGATTTGAACTCAGGTACTCCTGACTCCAGGGCCGGTGGTCTATCCACTGCACCACCTAGCCGCCCCAATTTTTTATAAATCTTGAAGGGTTAGAACTATATGAATTATTTTTGTCAGTTTATTTATTCTATTTAAATAGTTCTCTAGTTGTTATGAAGCTCTTGCTTATAGTAAGGTCCAGGTTCTGTCATTTATGGGGAATAATGTAAAAAAGAATCTCTTTTCCACTTGAGAGTCCTTAAGCAACCCATCACAGATGTGGAGTGAGGAATGAAGTTTCAGCAATTCCATTTCCCAGCTGTGTGACTTTGGGTAAGTTAGCTTCCTTATCTATAAAATCATCTTGTATTACCTCAATGACCAGTTCCAAATCTTACTGGTCTTTAGAGTATTTGTGAGGAGAAAAAAAGATATGCAGTTTTTCCCCTATATTTTTTTCAAGATTACATTCTTATTTTAGAATATTTTCTGCTGGGGGATGGGGGGTAGGTGGGAATTGACCTGTGCACATCAGAGGGGGGAAGGGATCTTGCTTGGTGGTAGGTTGGGCTACCCTATCGATGTTTGGAATTCTGGTACTAAGGTGAGAAAAATCAGATACTACTAGGAATAGCAAGCCTCCTTCACAGTACAGCTTCAGAAAAGTCACTTTCAGGCCAATTTTCTGCCTACTTTTTTCTGAAGTCACGATTTATGCTAAATCCATGTCTAATTGCCAGCTTGTCGCTCAGCACACCTTTGACAGAAACATTCAGGAATAGGCTATTTGTAACACAGGTGGGACAGAAGCAATAATTATGTATTACGCACTTCCCTTCAAACAAAGGAAGCAAATTGACTCTGGAGCAGAAGCTCGCTTTCCTTTTAGAAACTTTTGACAGCTACTCAATTCTCCTGAATCCTTTTCAGTTTCTTTCATACTCAGACTAAAGGTTCTTCTTCAGGAGGGGGAGGCTCACTCAGATAGAGTCAAGAAATAAAGGATATGAGGGTTCTGGGCTCCAAGACTGGGTCCAAATTTACCTTCCATTATAAGTAAACCTTTAAATTCTATGAATTTACAGTTAAAAGTTTATCACAGTATTTCAAAAGTTGACACCTAAAATGCAGATCAGGATCATGCAAAACTCTTCTTCATCCCATCCCATCCTCTAACACACCCCAAAATCTTCTTATGAATTCACAGCATCAGTAGGAACTTTAAAGGTCATTCAGCTGCAAATACCTTCCACTTTACAAATGATGATCCAATTCTGATGTCAGGTTAAAAATGGAAAAAACCTCTGCCTGGCACTGAAACCCTCTACTATCTAGTCCTTATCTGCCTTTTAAAGCTTTATTCATTTTAGTATTCCTTTACAAACTCTCCTTCCTATCAAACTGACTTAAGAGCCCAGTAACTAACTGCCATTTGCCATTCCCTAACCTTTGGAGTTTCCCCACCCCATCTCACCCCCACCTAGAATCCCTAGTTTCCTTTAAATCACAGGGCCTATATAAGGTTAAAACCTCTTTTCTCTGGGAATGACAGTGCCAGCCATAGAGTTGTTGTGAAGATTTAATGAGAAAAAATACATACAGGTTTATAAAGCAATGTTAATGATCATTCTAAATGTAGACACATATTCTGCCTAACATTCTAAAGAAAGATTGCTCTAGAATGAGGTAGTCAAGGAAAGTTTCCTAGGTTGGGTAAGCTTTGGTTTGGGGTGGAAAGTGACTGGAAAATCCAAGCAAGGGGACTGCTATGGGATGAGGAAAACCACAAAATTTGATTGTTAAAGATCTAGATTTGATCTCAAAAGGATGTGGATTCAAATTCCATCTCATCTATCTAGCTGTTATAGCAGTCTTCCTTCTGCAAATAATGTATCTTCATAAGGGAATTGGATTCATTCATGAGAATTGGAGTAGATGACCTCTAAGGTCCCTTAAGGTTCTAAATCTATGGGGATAATTAGGTGGCACAGTGGATAGAGAATTGGCCCCTAAGTGAGGAGGACCTGAGTTCAGATTCAGCCTCAGACAGTAATTACCTAGCTGTATGCCCTTGAGCCTGGCATTGGCCCTTGAGTCCCCATTGCCTGGCAAAAACAAATTCTAAGCCCTGGATCCTCTCCTAACACCTAGTCTAATCTAATTATCTGTCTATGTATTATTTACCACCTGAAGGTAAACTCCCCAAGGGCAAGAACTGTTTTGTTTTTGCATGTGAAACAAAACAGTTTTATACATTTTGAATTTAATTGTGTATCATAAGATAGAAAGCACATTAAATGGCTTGAAAGAGCTCCAGTGAGGCTATTCACTAACTTATTAGCTTTGTGACTTTGGACAAACAGCAATCTCTGTTAGCTTCCTCAACTATAAGTAGTAGAATTTAATTATTCAGCTACTTCACTGGGTTATAACTCCAGCTGATATTTAAGAGTATGTTCTGTAAAAACCTTTAAAAATACTTAAGATTTTCACTACAATACTTTTTTTTTAGGTTTTTGCAAGGCAATGGGGTTAAGTGGCTTGCCCAAGGCCACACGGCTAGGTAATTATTAAGTGTCTGAGACCAGATTTGAACCCAGGTACTCCTGATTCCAAGGCTGGTCCTTTATCTACTGCGCCACCCAGCTGCCCCTACAATACTCAAGTAGTACTAACAGATCCATCTTACAGATAAGGAAACTGAGGCTGTAAGATGAAGTGCATAGCCCAAGGTTGCAAAGACCAAGAGGCAGGGGTTGAATCTTTGCTGAATTTACCATAGCACAATACCTCTCTAACGTGCTTTTAAAATATATAAAGTACTATATATGATCTTTTAAATTTTAACCTTTAAAATATAAAGTATTATGTATAGATTACTCACTATCATGGAGAGAGGAGAGGAAAGGGAGAAAGGTGGAGAAATGTGCAACTCAAAAGCTTATAAAAAGATGGATGTTGGGCGGCTAGGTGGCGTAGTGGATAAAGGACCAGCCTTGGAATCAGGAGTACCTGGGTTCAAATCTGGTCTCAGACACTTAATAATTACCTAGCCGTGTGGCCTTGGGCAAGCCACTTAACCCCATTGCCTTGCAAAAACTAAAAAAAAAAAAAGATGGATGTTGAAAACTATCTTTGTATATAATTGAAAAAATAACATTTAAAAAATTAAAAATAAATATAAAATACTATATAAATATAAACCAAGTGGTCACATTAGCTTTTCATATCCATTAGGTAAGAGAAGATATAGGGATAAAGTGAAGTATGAAGCATTTCCTTAGGATGCAACCAAAAATATTCAAAGATATTATAACCTATACTGACAGAAAGTAGGTTGTGAAATCCCCTTTTGGGGAAGACACTGAGGGGGGGACACTTGGCCCTAATCCCAGTGGAAATAGGGAATCAGGGATTTTGGTCAAGTCTTATTCACCTCTATTGCTTTACAATATGAAATGAAGGTAGTGGACTAGATGGTCTCTTATAAACATCTGCCAATCTAAAGTCTTTCTAGTTTTGACATTCTATGGTCTAAAATTTCTTCCAGTTACAACACTGCATAAACCTAGGAGAGTCTCTTACCTGGATGATAATTGAAAAAAACGAAATATAGCAAGATGGGGACAAGAAGCTAATTTCCTTTTAGTGAACAAGTGGTTACTGAAAGAGGGACCAGGTCTGGAGAGGAAAGAAGAACATGTAAGAGTTTCAGAAGTCATTTATTTTCAGGAACAAGTCTTGTCTCCATTCACAATACTTTATCAGAGAGTAACTGGACTAAAATTCCCACCCCATGCCTTCAGGGAGCCCTCAGCCTTCTAAGAATTGGCCTATTCCTCACTATTAAAACAAGGATCTCATTTCCCCTCAATCACTGAAATGCTACATGGAAAAGGAAATATGTACTGTAAGTTGATAGATCTAGAATTTACTTGAGTTTTCTGAAAAATAAACCAAAGGTTTGTTAAATTATTAAAATTTGTGAAAAATTAAAATCATTTAATCACCTAGTGCCAATGAACCACTATTCAGATTTCTATAAAAAAAAAGACTCATTCCCACACACATTCTCATGGAGACAAATAATTATTAGTGCTTGGTTCTTAAATTAGAAAGTAATATGCCTTTACTTTGGTCTTTCACATGTTTCAACTTGTTTCAGCAATCATCTGTCTAGTTTTATAACTAAGTTCAACTTTGGAAAGCAACCAAGCCCTTAACTTACCTAATCTCCCCAACTCATTGTTTTTCTCATCCTGGTGAGGTGGCCACCAGAAACTTTGAAATTTGTCACCTAATGCGGATGGCTTTCTCTGACTTTGACCCTTGTCATAGCATTTTGCTGAGAAGCAGCAATACCTAGTGTCTAAAGGGTGGGTCTCAGTCAGTGAACCTGAGTTTGGGTTCAGCCTCTGACACCTACTGAATGTGACAAGGTAACGTCATACCTTTCTTACTGTGCTCTGAAACAATTGAGACTAAAAGTTGCAGAGCAATTCATCTCCCTAGGAGCTCTCTAAGCCAATGAATCCACAGATCTGGTCTACCCCCCAAAAAAAACAAATAAATTAGGAACATTCTTGTGTTCCAGTGGTCCTTTGACAATAACTCTGCTTTAGTCAGTTCCTTGTTTTGAGTGGGGAAGGATCATTTGGGTTCTAGGTCCTTCTTCTGCTAACTTAAGCTTGACTGCCATAGAGATAGATAGAGGTTCCTTGCCACTCAGCTATCCCTGGATCCTGGCACCAAGGCAGCCATCTCCTGCCATTCTTCTGTCCCAAGTTTGACTCTGTTCTTCTTCCTAGGCTTCATCCTTTTCCTGCCAAGTGAGGATACTAACAAGCAGGAGCTAATTCAACCTCCACGGACGCTAAAAGGAAAAGAATCACATTTATATGGCATCATGATTGTACAAACTATAATCACTACTTCTATGCTGATGGTTCTCAAAACTAACTTTCCTATCTGGGTCTCTCTGCTGAATTCCAATCTTGCATCTCCAGGGCAGGTAGGGGAAGTAGATAGAGAACTAGCTCTGGAGTCAGGACGACAGGAATTTGAATCCCACCTCAGACATTTGATACTAGTTGTGTGACCTTGGGTAAGTCACTTAACCCTGATTGCCTGACATCCAGGGCCATTTCCAGTCATACTGATTCATATTTGACCCCTGGGTACATATTTGAACACCTGGGGTCCAGAAGGCTCCAGAGAAAGTGAGACTGGTGACACGGCACAGCTCCCCTTACTGAAATCCAAATCACATGCTTGTCGTTGCATCAACTTCCTGATGTCACGATATTTGAGAATAACACCATCATCACTACATCTCTAAATGCCTTTTAGTCATCTCAAACTGGTTATCCCAGACACTTTAAACTCAATGTCTAAACAGAACTCTTATCTTTCCCCCTAAAACCTGCCCACCTCCTATCTTCCCTATTACTGTGGAGGGCAACACCATCTTCCAGACTCTCAGTCTTGCTGGAGACATCCCAGACTCCTCACTTTTTCTCTCATCCACCATATCCAAACTGTTACCAAGGCCTATCAATTTCTCTTCACATCTCAAGTACACCCCCTTTTCTCCTCTGATGTTGCCCCAACTCTGATGCACATTATCAAATCACATATTGAAGAATGCCTGCTTCAAGACCTTGTCACTAATCTATGGTCTATTCTATGATCCATTCAGCCACTAGGTGATTTTCCTTCAACAAGTCTGTCAGCTCTGGTGGCTCCCTCTTGCCTCTGGCAGCCTAGCTCTCTCCTACCTTTCCAATCTTCTGGTCTAGTCACATTGGTCTCCTGGCTATTCCCCAACCAATCCACCCCAACTCGGGGCTCCAGACATTTTCTCTGGCATGTCTTCATACCTGAACATGCTCCTTCCTCTGCCGACTACTGACTTCCCTGACTTCCTTCGAGTCCCAGCTAAAAATTCCTTCTCCAGGGCCTTCCCTATTATTTCCCATTTGTCCTGTAGACAGCTCTCTTTGCAGATGTGTTTGCATGTTGTCTCCCCCATTAGACTCTAAACTTCTTGAAAACAGGGAGTGTCTTCTGTACCTTCAGGGGCTTAGCAAAGCATCTGGTCCACAGGAGCTGCTTAGTAAATGTTTATTGATAGGTCCCATCTAGTAAGGGAAAATACTATCATTCCCAGGTTATATATTGGGAAATTGTTTCCTTAAATGACTTAAGATCTGATATCCAGTCAATAAGTGCTGATATTAAAAAAATGAATCAAGAACCTCTTGACACACATACACACACACACACACACACACACGGGTATTCCACTATATACCACTATCCTAGTAAAAGTGAAATGTCCTGGAAAAGCCTGAAAACACAAATTTAAGGCAATGTATCCTCTAAAAGCAGCTCTACACTCAAGTCTTTTGGAGACCATCTACAAACACCCCCTCCTACCCCTCACAGATGAGGCATCGAGCTGCAGGTACCAGAGACAGATGGGGCGAGAAATCATGACTGTTCTGGGTTCCTTCCACTCCATGAGACCATCAGCTTCACAAGTAATCTCCCCTCTAAGAAGCCAACTACAGGCATTTAATTGTGTGTCTTCGAACAGGGAAACTACCCCATGTGCACACGATGCTGAGGGGAAAGGCAGCACAGCACAATGGGTCAATGCTGCACTTCATGAGGCAATCTAGGATCAGCACTGAGCTGTTAGGATGTATCTGGAATGCTGGGGAAGCCATTTAGCCTATGTGCTCTAACAAAGGGTATTTTGAAGCCCTTCTGTCCTTGGCCCAGTTGAGGCCTCAGGCTGACTCAAGTTTTAACAAGGTGTAAGGTCATGCTCTGTTCTCAATAGAATCCATCTTTTAAAAGTACTGTGTGGAAAGGCATTCAAAATTATATGGCCTGACCCTACTTAAAACACAAAAGCTATTTGAGATCACTATGCCTAACATCAACCCACCTTACAGTTATGGGCTGGGGGATTTATAGTCAGGGTATTATGGATCCAAATCCCAGCTCTGACACCAATTCTGGTGAGGCCAAGGCTGTGGGACTTCCCAGGTCAGTTTGCACATATCCTTGTTGTGTACAGATACTTTTCCAGGATCAGAGTATTTTAAGAAATGTGAGCAAGTGCTTGAGGATACCCCTCCTGATGACCCATGAGGGGTATTTCCTTTGTCTGACTGCTCTACACTTGGGGCATGTTTTGACCTTATGCTGGACAAAGCAAACTGCTGCTTGTGTTGGCATTTCTCTCCAGGGCAATACTGGGCCACTGGCACACTCCTAAAGGTCACTGGAAAACCAAACAAACAAGCCTGGGCCCTGAGCCCAGTCTTCTAGGTCGACGGTCTCCTAAGGCGGTTGGGAGTGATGACAAAGGGACTGAAGTGAGGACAAATAAAAAGGTCACATGTATATTTATTCCCCACACGTTACATTCTTCACCACAGTTAAAACTGAAGGGTTACAAACATTGTGGGTGACGATGGATTACAGGTGATCACCTAGTCATCTAGAACACTCAAAGCTCATCTATCTCCCCAAGAGGTTCCCTGAAAGCAACAGGGGAATAGCTGCCCTTTCTAAACTATGGAGCCTTCCACTCAATTATCTGATAAAAGACTGAGATATGGTCAAATGACCCCATAAGTTTCATGATTCATAGAGCTAGCTTTCCTCCTCTTCTCTTCCCACTCTCATACCTTTACCAAACTTTATCTTATCATGATGAGTAGAGGCCTCCAGGATTTTCCATGAGGTACCCAAACTACTGCTGAGCATGGTGGCTAATTCCATGGCTACATGGGCAACTGCAGCTTTGCCAACCAGCAAATTCCTATAAAACGCTGCTGTTTGCCACTTTCATGAGTCCAGCAGCTGACCACTACAGGTTGCTGCTCTGTTGTCCTTTATCAGTACCACCCTCCCTGCACAGTAAGGGAGAAATTGTGTAGAAATTCCTTTCTAGTAGAAACCCAAGTACCTACTACCACCTGTGTGCAAAGGGACAGTGAGATAGGCAATGGATGGGTGATAAGACAGATGTGTGAAGCTTAAGTCTCTCCACCTGGTGAATGTGAAACAAGTGGGCACCAAGTACAAATCATGATTGTGACTAGATGTTTGTGAGATCACTGGCAAAAAGGATCTGAGGAAAAAACAAGTTCCTATCAAAATGCTCAATTTGAAGAAAGTCACAGAAACTGGTCTTACGCACCCCAATAAAACTGTCCCTCCCCCTAAAAGGTTCAGGTTAACAAAAGCTTCTATACATATCCACAACCAAACTTGTTCCCATGCATACAGATAATCCAAACGGTACTGACGATATCTTGACGCCCCAGATTGTAAATGGCAGTGAGCATTATTAGAGCAGGACACTCAGCTGGAGGAGCACTGGGAACACCAGGCAACCTGAGAGGATGTTTGTGTTTAGAAACTGACTTCTAATCATAAAAGAAAATACTTATTTCCTCTTTAAAAAAATAAAGAGGAGATGAACACAACCCTCAAAAGCCCCAGGTAGCCAGTGTATGTGGCCCACAAACGCAAGATGATGGAGGCTTCTTAACAGAAAACTTGAAACATCTCGTGAATGGGGCTGAGAACCACCCATAGGCCCCACTGTAGAAAATACTTCGGTAACTGACTTTCTGAGAGCTAGAAAGAGGGTGGATGCTGGTCTGTGTTTACAGCTTGCTGGCTCTTTTACGGGAAAAAAAAAATAAGAGTCTGGGGAACGGAGGGCAGGAGAGGGAAAGAAAAGGAAAATAAGAATCCGTCTTAACATGCAGGTCCAATAATTTTTTTTCTTTTTCTCTTGTGGAAGTTCCAACTGGAGAAATGGCAGAACACATGGCTTCCAGTCTGTACATCGAAGGACTCAATTCTCAATGGTGTTGCTGTTAAGAGAACATAAATCCAATGAAAATCATAATAATCTAATCCCCTCCAATTAATCTTCATTAAGGGTCTACTCTGTGCAAAGCACTGAAATGGCTCTAGAAATGAGAAATACCAACTGACCCTCAAAGTAAAACCACATTCTGAATCACAGAACCTCAGAGTAGGGAGGAACCCCAGGGATCATCTAGTAGTAGAATCTTTACTTGGCAGAGAGGAACTCACTGTCCACTCTAACAGTTTACAACATAGCTAACATTTAGCACTTTAAGGTTGACAAATCAATTTTAGATTCATTATTCGAAATGAATCTAACAACTACCTGGTAAGCTAGATACGAACATTCTAGTTTTGTAAAGAGTATATTGAGGCTAAGAAGTAACTTGTTCAAGGCATACAATTAAAGTAACTTGTGGCAGATCCATAACTAAGAAAGGATTTCTTTCTTCCACACTTTCCTCAAGTGCCTCTTAGGTATCATTAAGCCCATTTCACACATAAGGAAATCCGAGGCTCAATAAGTGGTCACACCCTGCCTTTCAAGACCATCCCCAATAATTTTAGGCTCACTACCTCCAGAGAAAGTCCATTTCTCAACTTCATAGATCAAATTTTCTTAGGAAATTCTTTATATTGTCACTTTCACCATTTGTCCTAGTCTTGAATTCTAAAGTCATTCAAAACAATTCTAATCCACCTTAATAATCTTTAAAATATTCCAATTTCCCTCTGGGAGTCCTTCCTTTATTAAAGTTTCTATACAAATCCATAACCAAACTTTTTCCCACGCATACAGTTCATCCAAACTGTACTATTTCTAGTTTCTTCTAGCTTTTCTCATATGAAATACCTGATCATACTCCTCTAAACTCTAGATATGCTTTTTAAGGTAAAAACTTAAGAGTGATTATCACATTTCCCCTGTTTCAAATACAAACCTTGAACTAATTCAACTAATTCAGACTGCAATTTGAACTAACTTTTTTTGGCTTCCATAATGCTCAATTATATTGGATCTTATAGTTAGGTCATGAAGAACCCCAGATCTATTCCTAAATTCTTTTCTTACATGGATTTTTTTTCCTCTTTTATTTAAGCATAGTTAGTGATGAGGATCTAGCACTATTCAATGCTGTAAAAATTCCACTACAAACATCTTTTAGGAAAAATGCTAATCAGGGACTTATGGGGTCATCCGACCATATCTCAGTCTTGAATCAAATATCACTAGGAAGAATCACCTAGAAATCTAGGCAATCACTGAACTAAATCCAAATAGCAATAATTTGAATAGATATAATGTCCTAACTCTAAAGAACTTGAGCTACATTCATGCACATTATGCCACTTTTCCTTAATATTATTCCTGTGAGCCCCTTATTAAGACCCCTTCCAAAATCTCTTGATGATTCTTGAAGGCTCTGTCACTGGAGTCAACAAACTATTTTTGTTACTGAGGACATATTTAACTACTTAGAGTTTCCTCACCAGAGAATAAACCAACAAGTGATTTTTTTTTAAATCCAAAAAAGTAACTCCTGGAGTAGCTGCATTTTGAGTTGATGAAGTAAGTCAAGTCTGTGAGATAGCTGGCTCTTGCAGGTATGGTCCCTATTTCACATGTAAGGAAACTTGAGGACAAGAAGTGACCTTGAACAGATACAACAGGGAGGGGAGACAGCAGTCCAAAGAAAAGAAAAAAGCAATGTGGCAATAGCAGAAAATGGATTTGCAGTCTAGAGACCTGGGTTTAAATCCAGACTAGAATCAAATCCCACTAGTTGGGAGACAATGGGCAAGTGGCTTACTTTCTCACTGTCCTCTCATAATTCATTTCTTATTAATTAACTGTCCTCCTGTATTAATTTCTTCATTTAGAAACCGTAATGGAGCTTGTACCCTAGTTTAACCACTTATTAGGGCAAGATGGTCTAGCACACCAGAACACTGGATTTGCCATTTGGAAAGACTTGGGTTCCAATCTCACTTCTGACCCTCAATTAGCTGTGGGACTAATAATCACCAGCATGTAGCCAATAAATGGCAGTGGAATATCTGCAAGGATCTTGCCAGGTCATCTGATCTAATTCTATAAACAGACTCACCCACTGAGTCACTAAAATTGCTTTTTATAATCTGTTTCCTCATGAGCAAAATGTGGATCAAAATACCATCATCCACTGCTTAGGTTTTTTGTGAGGACTTAATAATCTGAGCAATCAACCATAAAGTACTTATAAACCTTAAAACATAATAATGTTACGAGCCAGGTGACTGTAGACCAATCACCTCACTTTTCTGGGGGTCACTTTTCTCCTAGGTAAATGGGGATAATAACACTTTACCCTTTCAACTCCTGGAAGAACAGCCTATTTTAAAACCCACTAATGTTTGGTAAATGAAAGCTATCCCTATTATAGGAAAGAACAATGAGAGCTATTCAAAACTGTTATTGGCTGTGTCATAAGAGAATGGAAACTTTGTCACAGATATCAAAGGACTTTCTGAGTTAGATGGAAGACTAAATTAGATAACAAGTTCCCAGATTCCCCTCCCAAACTTTGAGGTTCTATGAAGTGCTAGCAATAGTCAATGAGGATCAAAATGGGGACCCAAATTCAACTGTTCTTTTTCACGTTAAGTATTCTCTCCACCACTGCTTCATGTCTCCTCAGCAGGTCCCAAACTTATACCTTCACTGTTCATTCTTGCTGGTCATCGTTGCTGGCACTGGGGGTTCGACTCCTAATCTGGCTTCTGAGTTGTTCTATTAACTCTGGATTTTGTTGCTGCATCTGCTGAGCAAATTGTTGGCCTCTGAAGAACAAAACCAAACACATGCAATTAGAACTAAAAAACCCAACTCAACCAGAAAGGTGATGAAAGAATAAGAAAGGCTCACAGGCTAAAGGGAAAAAAAAAGCACAAAGCTGGATTTTGAAATTCTGAGAATCAAACCAGGGCTTCTCGCATCCCCCCTGCTGCTTCTGACACTAGCAGCATCATCCTAGTCAGTCTAGTGCTCTTGGTTGCCTTCTTTATTTTATTTTAGTTTTTGCAAGGCAATGGGGTTAAGTGGCTTGCCCAAGGCCACACAGCTAGGTAATTATTAAGTGTCTGAGATCGGATTTGAACCCAGGTACTCCTGACTCCAGGGCCAGTGCGTTATCCACTGCGCCACCTAGCTGCCCCCTTCTTTACTTTCAAGCTGCAATTCAGAATCAGAGCATTTCAGAATTGGAAGAGAGCTTATTGACCTCTTAATCCAATCTCTACCTGAAAGAGAACTTTCCACAATAAACCTGACAACTGTTCAACCAGATTTTGCTTGAAGAGCTCAGTTGAGGGAGAGAAACCAAAGTCTCTACCCTATCTCCTGCTGAATGCCTCAAATTCTTTTAAGTTTTTACAAGGTAATAGGGTTAAGTGACTTGGCCAAGGTCACACAGTTAAGTATTAGGTGTCTGAGGTCAGATTTGAACTGAGGTTCTCCTGCCTCCAGGGCCAGTGCTCTATCCACTGAGCCACCTAGCTATCCCCAAATGCCTCCAATTCTTAGAAAGCTTTTCCTAACATATCAAGCCAAAATTCGCCTCTTGGCAACTTCCACATGGTTCATAGTTCTGCCTTCTGGGATCAACTCCTCTTTCAGAAGCAACCTTCAAATATTTGCAAACAACTACCATGTTCCACATCCCTTCCATCATTTTCTCCAGGCAGAACAATTCTAGGTCCTTCAAATGAAGCCTCCCAAGCACATGAACACAAGTCCCTTTACCATCTGTTGCCCTCCTCTAGACATGTTGAGTTAATCAACATCCTCCCTACTAAAATGAGATGCCCAGAACTGAACAACAAATTCTACAGAGGTGGGTGGACCAATTGCTTAGGACAATAGGACTCTTGATTCCTTATTTCTTTCTAGTTACTGTGCTTTTATCAATTTAGTCTAAGATGGACATCAGCTTTCCTGGGCACTATCAGGACATAGTAAGCTTTCAAATCACTAAAATGCTTTTTTTTTTAATAAATCTGCTGTCTAATAATAACCTATTTTGTACCTAGGAAGTTGAAATTTTGAACCAAAATAAATAACTGTATATAATTTCATTTAAGATTTACTCTGGCCTGTCAAGATCTTTCTGAAGTCAATGTGTTAGTTCTCCCTTCAAACTTTGGCTCATCCATAAATCTGAAGAGTATGCCACCCATGCTTTTATCTAAATTACTGATAAAAGTGTTAAACAGTACAGGTCCCCAGAAAGCTCCCCTGAAGTCCTCCATTCAAGCTGACATGGAACTATATACTGGGTCTCCTTAACATTCCTAGAATTCCTCTAGCATATTATTGTCTTGATCACATTTTGCCACCTTTTCCAGAAGTGCAGCAGGAGAGACAATGTCAAATGTTTTATTAAAATCTAGATAAACACTATTTTCTGCATTTCCCTGACCTCTACCTACAGAAACCAAGATGACTCACCACCTTTTACTAGGTGTTCATTAACCATCTCTTTACTAAAGTATTTGCTAAGAAGTGAAGCTAGATTCACAGGCCTTCAATTTTCAGGTGCCTTTCTCTTCCCCTTTTTGAAAAGTAAAACACTATTTATCCAGTCCTCAGTGTCTTTTTTCAAAAGTCATGGACGGTGGGATTGGCAATTCCCAGTTTTTAATTTTCCAGAATTAAGTCAATTTGGACCATGTGACTTGAACTCATCACTCATCAAAGGCAGTTAGATACTCTTATGTTGACAACCCCCTATTATCCATGTGTGTTGCTTTCCATGCAAAGAACATCCTTGTCAGAAAAAGCAGCAGCAGAATGTTGATCATCTCTGCTTTCTCTCCATTATCAGTCACTACAATCTCATCTCATCCCCTCTGAGTGCCAAGCAGTCCTTTTCCTACTTTGAGCCTAAAAAGAATTTTTTAAAAACTATCCTTGTTGTTACTCCCAGTGCTCCTCATCAGCTTCAACTCCTTCAGTGTTGGCACTGCTGACACCTATGAAGGCCACATCACACTTTGGCGGTCATCCTCCCAAACCCCTCCCCTTTGCATTCATTGTATACCACACAGTTTCTATAAATCTAGGTTAGTTGTCGAGTTCTCTGTTCATCCATAATGTTCTCTAGACAGTCTCCCCTTCTTCTCTTCATTGAAACAGTTCTCTTTGTCTTCAGAATTGCATGGTCGACCATTTCCCGTACCTTCTGGACTGACTTTTCCAGTAGAATTTGAGTCCATAGGAAGTTGCCTACCCTTTCTCTGTTTCTTTTGACATCTGTTTTCCCAGAATCTAAAAAGTACGTCAGAATATTCCTGGTTTTTCTCTTTTTCTCTACCTACTTCTCCTGGGTAACCACTGGATCCCAACATTTTCAGAAGAGTTGCTAAGTCCTACCTATACCCTCAAAAACTATACTAGCATGCCTAGAATACTGCAAGTCTGAACTGCAATACCTTCTTCCCTGTATACTACCTCTTGTTCTATTTCCCTAATACTTATCAAAGCACTGGCATTCAAAGTCCTCCACAATCACATCACTAACCTCTATAGACTGTCTTCCACCACCCCAAAAGCATGTCCTCTAAGTTCTAGCCCAAGTGGACACTTCACCATCTTCCACTTGTCCCATATTTATGTTGTTTCTCCCACCATTTTAGTGGCCTAAAATATCTTCCATACTAACTCTATTAAAATCCTAACTAGTCTCAGCTTAGATGCCACCTCTCTCAATCATTAACCTTCCCCAATTGATCCAATCCTAAGTTTTCTTCCTTGAACATCATCTAGCACTGAATGCATCTCTTCTGCACTTATATTCTGTGACAAAGGTAGTGGCAACGGGGGAAAATATCTGCTGTCCTCTCTCATTATGTACTTTATGTCACAGGTCCTAGAGCTTGTAAGACTGTTCCCTATAATGACAGACATGGCAGTTACTTGAAAACAAGTGTAAAGAATGTAGTTGAGGTACCAGATATCCACTACTAAGGGATTTTCTGATGTCCTGAGTATGCATCTGAGATGACAACCAGACAAATAAACTTTACTTAATAGACCTGACCAAGCCAATTTCAAACTGGCAAAAGTGTCTTTGGGGGGAGACAAAAGGCTGTCATTCTCATTTATGATCAAATCAAATGGAACAAAGGTTCATATAGGCATAAGGGAAACTGTAAGGAGACTTGGCAGAACAAAGAACTAACTAATCAGAACAGTTTTAGGAAACTTGTGAACTATGTGGTCCATCCTAGAGAGAATGTGCTAAGTCCCTCTGGTAGATTAAATGCAACTCTGGTTGTTTCTTTCTTCTTATGAATATGAATTTCCCTTTCCCTGGGAAAAATACAGTTGCAGTATAAAGGGAGTGGGGGAAAGGGAAAGCAGGGAAAGAAGAGAGGCAGCAGAGCCAAGACATTTTCACAGGAGAGTAGTGCAAACCTTGTTGGGGATTTAAGACTAGTCATACCAAAGAGATCACAAAAAAGGGAAAAAGACAGACATGTGCAAAAATATTTATATATATATATTTGTGATAGCAAAATGAGGGGAGGCCCATAAACTGGAAAATAGCTGAACAAACTGTGGTATATGAATGTGAACAGGTCAACCTGTATAGACTGATACAAAGTAAAATGACTAGAATCACAAGAACAAAGCACACAGTTACCAGCATGGTGTGAGGATCAACTATGAGTGACTCAGCTCTTCTCTGCGACACAATGCAAGACAAGTACAAAGGACTTGTGAGGGAAAGTGCTGTCCACATCCAAAGAAAGGACTGATGGACTCTGAATGCAGATGGAACCAATTTTTTTCACTTAACTCTTTTTTGTGTTCTTCTTTTCTTCTGATCTATATCTTCTTTCACAACTGTGCCTAACATGGAAATATGTTTTACAAGCATAACCTATATCAAATGGCCTACCATTTTCAGAAGAGGGGAGGGGAGGAAGAGAGGGACAAAAATTTCAAACTCCAAATAATACTAAAGATCATCTTGATATGTGGGGAAAAATAAAAATTAAAAAAAAACCAATCACTTTATGGCAGAATGCCATAGATTCCGAGACACAAGAAGAGAGAGGCAGAAAAGGAAAGACAGACAAAGAGGAAGACAAGAGAGATAAAGAGAAAATGCTTTCCTTATAGAGTATGATAAAGAAGGTTCTGAGCCAAGGGCAAAAATGTTCCCAAGTCAACCCAAAGAAAATCCCTTATATTTTCTAATTTATATTACAGTTATTTCAGTATATTTCCCTACCCTAAAAATGTGGGGGAAAGGAGAGAACAGAAAACCAGGGAGGTTTCCTTTGGTGGCATTTGAGGTATGCTTCAAAAGATAGGTAGGGATCCTGAGCCTGAGAGAAGGGAATGTGCAATGCACAAGGCATGTCGAGGAGACTGAATAATAATAAAGAAGTCTGAACTTTGGTCAGGGTGCAGTAAGAAAGGTCAGAAGGGAACTCATCAGAACTAACAAGGAAGAGCAGTTTGGCAGAAGGATGATGTAAAAGGGAAGAGAACGGGTAGGAAGAACTTCCACTCAGAGAGATGGTACTGGGTCTTTAGCAGTGGGATTAGTTAAGGGGCCCACAAACATAATGCCTCATATTCAGTAGATAATCAAAAAGGACTGGCAAATAGTGTTCCTTCAATTTGCTCTCTATGTATCCAAGAGAAGTAAGAATGGTATTCTGGTGCTTGTTCATCAACTTTTGAGCATCAAAACCAGCTCCTTCTTTGGTTACATGAACCATTCAGACTGCTTGGGAAAAGAATTGTCTTCCACAGCAAAGCAAGGGGAGTGATGGTGGTAGCACATACCCCTTCTCAGAATAGGCCCCAAGGTAGCTTCCATGAGCCTGGAAGGCCCTAGCTGAAGAGGCTGACTACTGGTGGGGGAGTAAGGACTTTTGGTTTCATTATGTGAGATGGTTGGCATTTGCTTTTCCGTCTGCTTCTCCTGTTCTACAGATGGACTTGATCCAGGGTGACTTTTTTCCATTTTTAAGAGCTTTGCTTCATCATCCTCCCCTAACAAAGGCAAATCAACTTACGCCTGGATGAGGCTGGCGAGGTCATTTGGAGAAGGGCTGGCTCCAGCAGCTCCCAAAGGATTGTGGCCACCTGATATCATCCCAGACATGCTGCAAGGAGAGGATTTATTACTCACAAACAAGCTAACTCTGGTCCCTCTGATTCCAGGTCCTTGGCAGGACTGTTACAAGAGACTTGGTAAAGAATTAAGATTAATCCCTTTTGGATCCTTTGCTTTCCCTAGTTCAAGTGGCTCCCTGCTGGAGTTTGGCAGGCTCCCTGTGGATTCAGTAAGTTTTTCCAGTATGTCCATTTCTCCCACCTTCTCCTATAGTAAGGCTACCTGTGAACTGTCATATTTCCCAAGATCACATAGAAAATAAAAAATTATCAGTTTCAAAAGAAAAGGTAAAAGAAAAGTATTACTTACAGTTGCTGTACTTGAGGATTATTCATGAGGTTTGATGCCTATTAAAGAAATAGTTCGATGGTTAGAAAGTTTCCTAACCATCTTGACCATCCATTTTGTGTGTGTGTGTGTGTGTGTGTGTGTGTGTGTGTGTGTGTGTGTAAAGGTAAAACAATACTGTTTTTATTTTTACTCAATAATGAGAATGAAAAAGTTCAATACACACACAGAAGTATCAGTCAGTAGTTAAATTCACTGCAATCAGATAAACTTAGATCTAAGTTTATCAATAGTTTCTATGATTTCAAAATATAAAGTAATGAAACATACAAACTTTCCCACCTATGGCTTAGATAAACATGTGTTAGGGGAAGGGGTGGAGAAAGAATGAGGGCATTACCATACTCATGAAGCCTGGGTTATTCAGTAAGCCAGCTAGGTCAAAGCCTCCAGCACCTCCAGTCTGCAAAGATCAGAAACAGACAATGGGCAAATATCACAGAGATGTCACTGAACTATAAGCAAAACAAATACAGAAGCAGCAGGTCGCTTTTAATGGTAGCTCTGACAGAGCAACCCCATTCCCAGAGTCATCTGACATCAAGTGCAGGAAGAGATACAGACACATTGAATGGAGCCCATTCAAGTCTAGATGCCTGCTAGGTGCTGCTGGAGAAGGTGATCAGGAGAGGTTAAAGTTTTAACACATAGGGAAGCTGTTGAGAAACTGAGGCTGTTTAGTCTGAGTAGAGAAACACCAAATGGGAGGAGGGCAGGGAGAAGAATCGCCACTGTCAAATATTAAGGCCTGAGGTAACAGTCTTGATCCATGGGCCCTGAGGTACCTGTGGGTGAAAATGACTCCTCATGAAGGACAATATAAAAAAAGCCTTCTCAGAATAGAGGTGATGAGTTCTTAGTCCCTGGGGTTTTCCAACAGATGCTGGAGGGACCATTGTTGGGCATGGTCTAATCTGCTTTAGTGAAGGTTAGACCTTGTCCTTCTATCTGATGGGATTCTAAAGATTCTGTGAGAAGTTCAATGAATAATCAGGTGAGTGGAGCCACAGGTTGCCTCCAAGGGTGTCAGGTGAAGTCCCACTTCACATCTGGAAGAGGGCATTGTTATTTATAGATTAAAGGAACAGTAAATTAAACAAAGCCTTCCCCTCCCACACCCTATTAAAGTCTCCTGATCACGAAGAAACCCACAAAAAGTTCAGAAACTTACAGGGCTGGGTGTTTCTTTCATTTTCTGCTCAGCTATTTTGAGGTTTGATTTATATGTTTCATTGTCTGGGTCCAACTCTAGGGCCTTCTTATAGTAGACTACAGCCTCTGTATGCTTGTTTAAACTTGAAAGTGCTAAGCTGGACAAAAGGAAGAAAGGAAGCAAATAGCTTTAACAAGGCCCAAAAAGAAGGGGCTCTATATACCCAACCCCATATTCCCCAGAGTTCTGAAAGAGCTAGCTTTCAGCCTCTCACAATTTATCCATTTTCTTTTTCTTTCTTATACTTTTTTCCAATTACATGCAAAAATAATTTTTAACATTTTTTAAAATTTTGAGTTCTAAATTCTTTCCCTCTCTCCCTTCTCACCCCTCCCCCCTCACTGAGAAGGCAATTTTTATAGATTATTATATATGTGCAATAATGCAAAACATATCTTCATATTAATCACATTGTGAAAGAAAACAGAGCTAAAAAAAAAAGTAAGCATTTACAATCAGAATCCATCAGTTCTTTCTGGAGGTAGATAGCATTTTTCATCATGAGTCTTTTTGTTCTGCTGAGAAGAGTTAAATCATTCAGTTGGTCATAATGCAGCATTGCTGTTACTGTGTATAATGTTCTCCTGATTCTGCTCACTTCACGCTGCACCAATTCATGTTAAGTCTTCCCAGGTTTCTCTGAAATCATCCTGTTTATCATTTCTTATGGCATAAGAGTATTCCATCATTCCCAATAGATGGGTAGTCCCTCAATTTCCAATTCTTTGTTACCACTAAAAACAGTTTTCAATATCTTTGTACAAATAGGGTATGAAGAGTTTTATAGCCCTTTGGACAGAGTTCCAAATTGTTTTCCAGAATGTCAGATCATTAGGGTCCGAGTTTTCCTACATCCCCTCCAACATTTGTCACTTTTCTGTTCTATTAGTCAGTCAACTCATTATCAACACTTATTAAATATTCTGTACAAGAAAAACTAGGAGTCAAGGACTGTTTGTCCTTCAAGGAATCTACAACAAGGCTCCAGGAAAGTATAGCACCAATATTAAGGGAAGATGAAAGGAAGTTTGTTTCTAAAAGCATGCACTATTTTGGGAAAGGAGGGGGAGGGGGCTTGATCAGCCTTGAAAGACCCATGTAACAAGAGGTGCTTCTCACCCCAGTTTCCACATACAGACAGGTCTGTTTTAGAGACTTGTTTTAGAAGCCAATCTAGTTTTGAGACATCCTTACAGAACTGGGAAGATGCTGTACACAGTAATAGTAATATTGTAATGATGACCAAGACCAACTGTGAAAGAATTTAATCAATGATCTGAAACAATTCCAAAAGACTCATAATGAAAAAATGCTATCCACCTCCACAGAACGAACTATTGAAATCTGAGTGCAAATTCGAGTGTTACTTTTCAACATGGTTAATATGGAAATATGCTTTACGTGTTTTTTCATGTTTAACTAACATATTGCTTGCTTTCTCATTCTACAGGAGGAGAAAATAAAACCACTAAAGTCTAATGATTCACTCAAGATCACAAAGAGTGACAGAGCCAAGTTCTGACCCAGGTCTCTTGATCTGTTCTCAATGCTTTAGATGATACTGCCTCCCCAAGAAGAAGGATTGAAGAAGAAAATTTGGGGAAAAGAAAAAATTTGGAAGTCAAAATTTTTAAAAAGACAAAACAAAACTAAACAACAAATTTAAAAAAATTAAAAAGGAAAGAAAAGGGTTCTGATAAAACTGAAGTTGTTATTCTTGTGAGTCAATTGTTTCACTGTTTCACTGCTAGAGATAGCATTTAATGCTAATACGATTAACATTAAATGCAAAGGAGGCTAACTACAAAACTGAGATACTAGTGAAAATCCAGCTCTATTATTGAAGGTCCTTCGTTCTATCAATGACAAGGTCTGACATCTCCTTCTGTGAAGGACAGTACATTAGAAAAAATTTTTATCTTTGACCAAATCAAATAATTACTCTATAAATATGGGACTAGGAAGCATAGAAGTAGGAGACAATCTATGATTTGTATCAATCTTTAGTGACACCAAATGTGTTTGACACTGCATTCCAATTTTTGCTGGCAAAGCTTAGAAAGCAATGTGATCACTCTTTCCAGTCCATACTAAATACCCAACAGAGAAAGTCATGTTCCAAAGTCCTGAAAAGGAAATCCGACCCAACACTTTTCAAAGGCTGCTGACTCTTGTCCTAGCATCAAATTACTTGAGAGGCAGTATCATCTAAAAGCAATGAGAACTGACCAGGAGACTTGGGTTAGAACTTGGTTCAGCCACTCCATGTGAGCTTTTTTTTTCCATTTTTTGTAAGGCAATGGGGTTAAGTGGCTTGCCCAAGGCCACACAGCTAGGTAATTATTAAGTGCCTGAGGCTGGATTTGAACTCAGATACTCCTGACTCCAGGGTCAGTGCTCTATCCACTAAGCCACCTAGCTGCCCCACTCCATGTGATCCTGAATGAGTCATCAGACTTCAGTAGGTTTCACTTTCTCTGCCTATAGAATAAGACATTCAGCTAGAAGATCTCAGGGATTCCTTCTAATATGGTTCTTCTGCCATATTTGCATGGTTATACATCTGAACTCTGTAGGGAGTGGAGGGGTACAATAATGGATGGAAGAGTCCCATAGAGACTAGTTATTTCTAACTACAGCAAAATTTAAAACTTTGGACAAATGTAAGTTTTACTCTATCCTTGGGTTAAATCTTTTCTCTCCAAGGTTCAGATTCAAAAAAAAAAAAGAAAAGGAATAAATGAGTTACTAATTTTTTTTTTTAACTTGTGAAGTCTGAAAGTCTTTCAACCCAA